>NC_068985.1:90300281-90301724 GCF_001194135.2 Octopus bimaculoides
ATTTCATTTTTTCAACATCAACATATTAATTGCTGACCTGTTGGTCTCACATTGCTTCCTCTTACAACAGTACAAGACGTTGAATATGAATCCATTTTTGTGTATGGAATATTTCAATTTTCAGCAACATTCGAACCATGACGGTGTCGACAACTTCTCTCTCATATCTTATTCAGTAATAAATATACATAAGAGTCAAGCGATTTTAAGGTATTAGTGTAAAGTTTCAAAGATAATCTAGATAATTTTTCTTTTTCTTTTATAGTTATATAGACAGCCTGGTGTATATAGTCGTCTTATTTCGATCCGGCATATGTACATTTGTGATATATAAGAGAACGTCTAAAATCTGAAATTGAAACAATAATATTCGAAACAAATTTTCAAACACTTCAAATACGTTGATGAGGTTTCTGAATTGTAAAGATGCCATTTTACTTGCGGTTTCTCAATTTAAGGAAAACCTTCAAAACACCAAAGTAATTTTAGAGCATGATTTCTTAGATAGGAGAGAGCACTTTCAATCATTTAGAAGTTATTCTCTGGGTATTCGCTAGTGATGAAAGCATAAAGACTTCAAGATACATATATTAATCCATAGAGGCCGCTTTGAAATTCTTCTACAATTCAATACTCTGCGTGCGCGCGATTTTATTCTCCATAGTACACCATCGTCGAAATAAGCTTTTTACGTGCCAAATATTTCACTACACTATTTCAAGACATCGAAAAGAGTATATTTAACAATTCTATTTCGATTCCCGACGATGTATTTCGCTGCCCCTTGCGCTGCATTTTATGCGTGTGTCAGAATCGTAGAGAGATATTTCCTAGAAACCTTTGTATCATATACGTTTGATATCTCATATGTATTTCACTGCAAACACCTACACATCAATTATATATTGGATTACTCTCTTAAAATATGTATAATCAACAACAAATTGCTAAATACTTCGCTGTGAAACATGAAATATGTTACAAATATATAACAAATATTTTATCAAAATCATCTACGTAGGAATACAGAATAAGATTTTGCTAAATTATATAACAGATCTTGTCGGTTATTGGATGAAAATGCAATTAAAATGAAAAGATATTTAGTGCAAAATGAAGAATCTACGAAAAATTAATCTTCAAAATTTATAGTTAGTTTTATCTGTGAAAACAATATAAATATATATTTATAATTTACTTGAAGCCTTTTTTACTTAATGAATTAAACGATTTAATATAGATTATTAGAAACGATTATTATAAACAATTAGAATAATTTCCGCCTAAAAAGAATGGACATTATTGAAAATCATTAGGTTTAATAAATTTAAGGTTATTACAGATTGCAAAATTCTATTCAATCCATAGTAATTTCAGATGAAGAGTATGCACATAGATTGTGGATCGATATATAATATATATACCTACATATACATTCATATT
>NC_068985.1:90302211-90303056 GCF_001194135.2 Octopus bimaculoides
TTGTATGCCTGTTGTCCACAAACATATCAATTCAAACAATGTAAGGTGAGCAGGTAGAGAGCATTTCGAATATTTTTTTTGGTGGGGGGGGGTGATTGTAAACTTACACATGATGTATGTAATAATAGTGGTTGTTTGTCGTGGGCTTTGGGATGTGTGGTTTTGATTTGATTTTTTCTATTTTGTACAGGAATTCCTAGAAGTGAAATGAAAGATGTGTATGTCATATCGAAGGTGCGTCGAATGTATATGCATATATAAATATGTGTGTGTGTGTGTGTGTGTGTGTGTTTGATTGCATGTATGTATATATCCATGTGTGTGTGTGTGTATGTGTGTGCCTTTGTGTCTGTGTTTGCTCCTCATCATTGCTTGACAACTGGTTTTGGTAATAGAAGCCTATTCAATAAGTATTAGGCGGTGCTCCAGCATGGCTGCAGCCAAATAACTGCAATAATTGAAAGATTATATATATCTTTAGTTCATTCAAGAAGAACCCCCTATTCGAATGCACCATGATACCTCGAAACTTGACTTAAAAAGAGTTTAGATAATGCTATCATGTGGTGCTATTAAGTTAGACATGGACCTGACTAAACTTTGGTCGAAACATATCTAAGTTTATCTACATATATATATATATATATATTTCAGTCACTTGACTTTCGCTACGGCCATGCTAGAGCACCGCTTTAGTCGAACAAATCGATACCAAGACTTATTTTTTGTAAGCCTAGTACTTATTCTACGTTCTACGGCTAAGTTACGGCTAAGATTATATATATCTTTAGTTCATTCAAGATGAACTCCCTATTCGAATGCACCATGATACCTCGAAACTTGAC
>NC_068985.1:90303404-90306519 GCF_001194135.2 Octopus bimaculoides
AAAAAAAACAGCAGCCTCGGTTGTCAAGCAATGTTGGGGTGGGGCGAACCCACATAAACACACGAACATACACACACACACACACACACACACACACACATACACACACACACACACGCACACACACACATATATGACGAGCTTCTTTCAATTTCCGTCTACCAAATCCACTCATAAGACATTGGTCGGCCGACACTTGCCCAGGTGGCCACCCAGTAGCTCTGAACTCGGAACCATGTGGTTAGTAAGCAAGCTACTTACCACACAGTCACGCCTGCACCTCTTTATATTAACCTTTCCTCCGAAAATGTTGCTAGTATTATAAACGCCCGTAAAATTATTTGCCATAATTCAGTATAACATTATATTACATAACATAAAACATTGAAACGTATTGTTTTCGTTCTCTACGCTGAGATGTTTCAAATATTAAACTAACCATTTCGTTACTTGATAGAGTCGCAAATGTCTCCAATTTTATACTTTGCTGCCTAATACAATGTCGTATATTTATGCCGACAAACGTCGCAACAACGATTGTGAAGGGAAAGGCATTACATACGTTATTAGACGCGCCATCTCACATAATCTAATTATATTGGAGATTCAATCTGTGAAAACGTGGAAAGCTAGCAGAAAATAACAGGTGGGCTGACGCTATGGGGAACGGAAAAAAAAGGAAATATGCATCATTATCTGACTTTGCTTTGAGCCTCTCATACCGCTTACAGAGTTGTCAAATTTTACATTGTTCATTCTTACAGAAAAAAATTAATGAATAGGAAACAATATAGTTATTGAAATACAGATTCTTGTCTTCTTTTTGTTTGGGAGATGACACACACAAAGCAATTGCGAAATGCAGAGGCAAGGTTAGTAAAAGGTTAGTCTTAAACAAATAAACCTTAACGAAAAATTGGATAAATATTGGAAGCTGGTATTTACTTGAATTTCGCAATTCTCAGTTTTTGTGGAACAGGTGCAGTTATAAGTGCAATCAATTATCATGAGCAGCCTTCCTCGATATGTTTCTGATAAACAGTCACAGAAGGGATTTCTATTACGATTAAGGGCTTTTCAATTTTAATGAAACCAAACTTATGAAATGAACGTTTTGAAAATAGCATTTTCCGAAAAAAAAAATAATAAGATGTCAATACGCAGTCATTCTGACGAGAAAACGTTTAATTTACAATTTTAAATTGAGTCACGTGTGTTATTTCTTGTAAAGACTGCTAGGAGGTTTACAGGCTATACCCGATATGCTTCTGCACTCCTTAGAAGAACACAGCTTGGAGCTCAACATATTTTCCGGATATTTTTTTTATTCCTAAACTTTCACTATCATAAAAATGTTTTATAAGTGAAAGACGCATTCTTTCAAAGATTTCTGTAATTTGACACCTTCAAACAATTCATAAGTTTTTTTTTAGAACTTCTACGCAAGTCATAGATATAACGATAAAATAGATGTTCATTGCCACATTTCGGAAAAAGGAATTAATAAAAGAAAAATGCCATTATGCTTAGAAAGTTGAAAACAAAAATGAAAGCACAATAGAAATATATGTTGACACATTGCGCAGTGAGGTAACAATACTAATGAAGGAAAATAGTGAATGTCCGTTGAGACACATTAAAATGGAGAATTAGAAGAGATGGAGAATTAAAAGAGATGGAGATATTAGAAGAGATAGAATTAGAAGAGATTACAGTCTGTGTGATGTAGTTGGCTTTCAAAGGATTATGCAGGTGAAATATTCTTATAGATATAATTTTTTAGTGTAGCTCAGTACAACACAATCTCTTTACCAAGTTATCTTTGTCTCCTTTCCCACAGGCAGACACACACACGATAACTTAAAACACATATTTATTTATTTGTTGCCCACAGGAGACAAACAGGGACAGAAAAGTGTTTAAGTCGAGATCATCGAAACTAGTGCACCACTGGTACTTATTTAATCGACCCCGAAATGATGAAAAGCAAAGTCGACCCCGGCGGAGTTTGAACTCAGAACGTAACAGCAGTCGAAATACCGCTAAGTATTTCGCCGGCGTGCTAACGATTCTGCCAGCTCGCCGCCTAATATATACAGCCTCACACACATTTACACACACCCATACACATATACGCTCATACATTCACGAAGTACACATCACTCTACACAATGCATGCACTAGTTTACTTATACACATACACATGCACGCTGCCATAGGCACACACAAGACCACATAATGTTTTAAGCTCGCACACACATACATTCGCTTCCGCTCGTCCCCGTTCACTGATACACACTCACGTACAACATTTTTACACACATCACCGATGTTACCCACAACATCATCTACACCTCCTTCCCCATCGCCATCTCTAATGTCTTCATCAGCGTCATCGTTATCATCAGGTTTCGGAAGGTGTCCATGGGAACGTGAATTATCCCCATCTATGGGAGCCTTTTTGTCAGTTTTGTTGAGGCCCAGATGTTCTAATCGCACTAATTCAGCCGGCACACCGTTCTTTAAACCCCTTCTCGCAACCTTTTCCTCGGGGTCATTTCATCATGCTGAACCGTTTATCCTTACTCATATTCTTTCTTTCTCATTTCCCCCTTTTTTTTTTCTTTAACTCTCCATGTTTTTCCTCTCAACTCTTTCTGTCGTAGAGCGTAGGATCGACACTCTTTTCCCTCTTTCTCGAGCGTCAAGCTAATACACTCGCTTGTTGACTCCTTATTTATAATCAAAATGCAAGAAAAAAATAAAAATAAAGCACATTCACACAGTATCAAAACATTTACTGGGTACAGACATATAACAAATATATAATATATTTCTAAATGTCCTACACAAACGCATATTGCAACATAAATAGCTCCAAGCAACCAGAGACACTTTCACATGGGAAAAATAACAAATATAAATTAACCAATGCAAACACACATAATACACACACAGTCTCATACATTTCACTCTCACACGCAACAGGAATAAATAAATAACACAAAAATCACATATATACGGGTGGATGTATATGTATGTATGTGTGTATGTATGTATGTAGGTAGGTAGGTAGGTATATATATACATATATATATATATATATATATATATA
>NC_068985.1:90306696-90308397 GCF_001194135.2 Octopus bimaculoides
TATATATATATAGATAGATAGATAGATAGATAGATAGATATACATATGTATATATGAATAAATGTATTTCCATATGCATCTATATTATAATATATCTGTATATACGCACGAATCATATATGCAGACACACAAAGAGACACACAGCTTTTGTATATATGTTGTTATTCCTCAGCGTCCTGTAACACATAGACCGATATATGAACCAGAAATAGTTAATGGCTTCCTTATGTACAACAACATATTTGTAGCCGATGTCCCAGAATTGCCATACTAAAATCAGTGAAACAGTGGTGAAAAAATACACACGTACAAATAAACAGTACCCCCCTTACACACACACATACACACACTCACCAGTTTACATGAATCGAAACTTTTTTTTAATATATTTATGCACATATATGGATTATTGTCTGTAGGGCAGTAAATCTAATTGCGAGGGTGATATATTTTCGGCATTAATACACATTTACATGCGTGTTTATTTGTGTGAATATATCTTCTGGCAGGCCGGGCCAATGTGCAAGTAAGTGTATGTATTTATAAACTTACACATATATTTATAGCTATATAATTATATATAAGACTATTATTATTTTTCACTTATGAATTGTACAATTTTACAAATGTGACGCTTCGTTTATTTAATGAAAGTACAGTATTTGATAAATGACTACACGAAAATTGTTCCGTCTACTTGACTTGTTATGTTCTGATATTCTTCAGAGATGGCCATTATTCAAAGTAGTTCCAAAACTTCCATCATTTATCATTTAAGTATCCATTCGAATAATTATCGTTTCAAATGTAGCTCAAAATAGAAAGTACTTAACTAATGAAACTGTAGAGATTTTACACCTGCGATATATAGATATACAAAAAGAGAGTGAGAGTGAGAGAGCGAGATAGAGAGAGAGAGAAAGAGAGAGAGAAAGAGAGAGAGAGAGAGAGAGAGAGAGAGAGAGTTAGAGAAGGGAGAGCAACAAGTATGTATTTGTGCTTATATACTTTATGCATACGTATATGCTAGAGTATATACATATATCTAATAGGCATGAGTGTTTGTGTGTGTGTCTATATATGGTTATGTATATGTCTGCCAGGACCTCATCGTTGGAAGCATGATAGTGATATTCATTGCCATATGTCTATATTCCACGCCGACATATACACAATTGTTTCAGTCTGTATCTATGATTTAAATAATTCATTTTAATATGTTAAGTGCTAAACATTTTTTTTATATTTTAGTATTGACGTCCATTACATTTAATATCAGGTACATCATATACTCTGGAAGTAAAGGCTCGTGGAAGGGAAATAATATATGCTTTTACTGCTGTATACTATTACCGTGTCCTTTCCATGTGTCCATAGATCATTTTTATGTTTGACTGTGTATAAAAATTCATTGTACGCCCCATTATTTTGAAACTGTTTTATCTGCAGTGGAGCAAATCGTTTGTAGTTATTTTACCGATCTCGAAAGTTTTTCAACTCGTTTCATACATCTAAGCAATTTATTTACTTATATACATATGTGTATGCATGCATAAATATGTACATACATATATATATATATACATATACACATACACACACACACACCCATACACACACACACACACTCACACACGCACACACACTCACACACACACACACACATACACACACACACACACACACACACACACACACACA
>NC_068985.1:90308468-90310717 GCF_001194135.2 Octopus bimaculoides
ATATATATATATATATATATACCGGCTGTATAAGCGATCAGTTCCTGTAAAGATATTTATATTCCATAAATCGTTGGCTGTGAAGTTTGTGTGAGACGTGACCACAACACGTGTGCCACTGAGGAAACCGTTCAAGTCAAAACGGATTGACTTGGCTGTTGCAATGACTGCAGTAGACAGTTCTGGTATGTCAACAATATAAATACATCTGCGTTTGATCATCATTTTCGGCGTCTTAACAAAATGTCCACGTTAAGATCCATATCGATGTTAGTAATACTACTTTCAATATTCACTACTAGTATGTGTGTGGGGGCTTTTTACGACGTCAGACCCTCAGAATACGCTGAACTTCTGTTTACTTGTGTGGTGCGATTCAACAGGTATGCGACTAGCGGTCACCTGCAATTAAGGAGCGCGGTCAGGATGGAATCATTATATATCGCAAATCCGGTGCATGTAGTTTGCAGCGAAATAAATACACGCACTTTTGTACACCATGCATCGTATCACAGTTCTTTACAATATAGATAACGCCAATTGGTCATTCCAACGCCACATGCTTATTATATAGAATGCAATGACGCCCAATTTTGCCTTATCTATATTGAGAAGACCTATCATACAATGTTTACGTTTTCTATATTGAGAAGATCTGTGATACTATACACACACGCATATTCTATGGATGTTCCATATTGATCCGTTTGTCTAATTGAGATACAATTCCATAATAGAAATCGCATGCTCAATATTCTGTCAGTGTTATGGGATTGAACTCGAAGACCAACAATTTCTAAACTTACGTAATAGAGTCAGAACTTCTTAGCCATATCTAATTTAATCATAACATTTAGAGAATAATATTATAGCAAATCATTAAACAAATTATTGATGAGTTTAGTATGAAAACTGATGATCACCAATAACAAATAATTTGTAAATAATATATAATGTTGACTTCGAAAGAAACATTTTCTGATATTTTCTGAAGGTATTTTATTAATGTATTTCATGGATTCCGAAAGTAATCATTTCTTCTATGTCCCCAAGATATTCATCGTATTCATCTATCCTACGCAATTATACATTTGATTTACGTTGTAACTTAATCTAGTGCGACATAACATTATTACAAACCTCTTCACGAATTAATGTAAGTGGCTGTGTGGTAAGACGCTTGCTTCCAAGCCACAAGGTTCCTAGTTCAGTCCCACCGCGTGGCATCTTGGGCATGTGTCTTCTACCGTAGCCTCGTTCCGAGGCAGAGCCTTATGAGTGGATTTGATGGACGGAAACTGAAAGAAGACAATAGCTTTTATTTCTCTTCTCAATTTTGTTCTTTATACTCATCAATCAGGTGTTTGACACTATGGCTATATATATGTGTGCATGTAGGTATTTGTGTGTCTATGTTTGCCCACACCCACCATCGCTTGACAACCGATGTTGGTGTGTACATGTCCCCGTAACTTAGCATTATCGCAATACAGATCGATGGAAAAGTACTACGGTTATAAAGAATAAATCCTGGGTTCGATTTGCTCGACTTAAAGCGGTGCCCCTACATGGTCGAAGTCAAATGACTAAACCAAGGAAAAGAATAAGAGAATAAAAGAATATAGTTGAAATTTATAGAAAAAAGCACAAGACAAAGACAGGCGTATATACAAGAAGCAGGTGTAATTAGTTTAACGCTCGGGAAGGTGAGAAAGTATTTTCCGTTTCGTGCCTACGCTCTTCAACACAAAGGAATAAAATAAAATAAACAGTGAGAATGAATTGGTCGTAGATTTCAATGGCCCAGTATGGCCAATGAATACACACACACAGACACACGCATACACACACACAGACACACGCATGCACACACACACAAACACACACACACTCTCACACACACAAATATGCATAGATATGTGCATATATAAATTTCAACTAAATACATACATGTGTACACACACTCACACAGACACACACACACACATACACACACGCACACACACACAGACACATGAAAAAACATTTATATAAAGAGCAATATTTCCTTTTTAGCTCTTGCAGTACTAACGAAATCTCAATATATGAAAACATCATCCACTTGGCAGCTTCTAATTAAATTAGAAATTTTAGACTTGTTAAATGAAGTTGACTTTTATTCCTGTAAACTATACATTTTGAGCAAGGACAAGGAGTCATGAGATACGAATAATAAATGGAAATATATAATTGAATTTTTTTTTTGTTTT
>NC_068985.1:90311583-90314741 GCF_001194135.2 Octopus bimaculoides
ATATATATATATACTTACGCAACGAATTTAGAAGGCATTTGTAAGAGCAGAAGTAAACCATATTTGTGTTTATTTATATTTTTTTGTAGAAGAAAAGAACAGTTATTAGCTCAAGCGTAAATATGTATATTACATACAAATCGGCACACACACACAAAAAAAAAAGAAGAAAAACATGCCAAGAAGTCCAGATATTCTCGTCTTCAGAAGAAGCACTGAACATCGAGTGAATGCGGGTGACGGCCAGATCGATAAAAAACCATTTAAATTCCACTCAATAAAATACGTCTTAATAGACAGACGAAGAGAAGCACGTTCTGACAGTTCATGCTATATTAAGCAAATAATCTATTAATGAGGTCGACCAATAATAGAGGCAGAAGATGCATCAGCAAACATACGTATGGACCATCACATAGCTATACGTAACCAAACGTGCACAACATGATAAAGAAAACTCTATTTCTACATAAACGTAGATTTATACTAAAATATTAATGTACAACACTAACAGTCATTTGATACAGATTATTTATTTGTATTTGCTTATATGCATATTTTCCATTTCTATTTGGTGCTGTATGATACGTTTCTTTGGCTCAATCTGTACCTTAATATTGGTCAAACATGAAAGCCATTATATAGTCGGAGGTCATGCACTAATTAGCAACGTAATTCCTCCACATTTCACAATTCTGATTTAAAATATATTAAAACGCATATCATTATTATGCCTGCAGATCTGGTAGAAAGAACTGATATCACACCAGGGAAAATGCTTAACGGTATTTCGTCTGTCTTTAATTTCTGAATTCAAATTCTGCTGTGTTTCACTTTACACTTCATCCTTTCGGAGTCTTAAAAATAAGTACCAGCTGATGACTGGGTTCGATGCTATTAACTTACACCAACCACGAAGTTGTTGGCGTTCTGCCAAATTTAAATCGATATTTATGTTTGAAAACAGATAGAATTGGATTTGAATATAGGCGTGTTAAATTCATCAGCCTTTAATATAACAGTGAAGAATTCATGCGCATACACTCTTTCTTTCTAAACTGTATGATTATAAGAAGCTAGGTTCCCAACCACATGATTACAAGTTTTGCCCCACTACGTGGAACCTTTGGTAAGGCTCTTCTTCTTTAGCCACGGGCGGATTAGAGCCACGGGTGGATTATTATTGCCGATAATATTTGGAATTTCCTGGTACAATAGTTCTCACTGCACCGCATAAAATATATTTAGACATACTATGAAAGCATAAAGGATCAAGATCCCCTTCGGACACGTATGATGACAGGATTGCACATAGAATCATCCCCTTCGAGGCAAACATCTGAGCAAGGTTATTTATGTATGACCAGCAGTCACCCATGCATAACAATCTCTTGTCTCCACGCTACCAATGTTATCCAAGGGAACGGCAAAGGCCGATAAAATTTGGCACCAATGACGTTGCATCTCATTTCTACGACTAAGTGAACCGCAGCCAAATGACTGAAACAAGTAAAGTAAAAACAATAATATAGATATAGATATATCCGACGGTCTTCTTTCAGTTTCCGTCTACGAAATTCACTCACAAGTCTTTAGTCAGCCCTAGACTATTGTACAACACACACGCCCAAGGTGGTACGCTGTGAGACTGAACCCGGAAACATGTGGCCAGGAAACTAGCTTCTTACCACACAGCTGCACCTCGGTTTATATATATAAACGACTGCCGTCTTTCAAGCTCCTTCAACTCAGTCAATTCTCTAGGTTTCCGTTGGCCCTAGACTATAGAAGAAGACACTTCGAGTACTTGTCACACAATGGGACTCCACCCAGAACCATGTGGTTAGGAATAAAACTTCTCACACCTCCGCCTGCTCCTAAGTACCTAGTTGCAACGATACTTAGTTAACTTGATTATTTAAAGAAAGAAAGTTCAGTATTTAATCAGTGTGGAGGTGCAATGGCCCAGTGGTTATGGCAGCGGACTCGCAGTCATGGGATCGCGGTTTCGATTCCCAGACTGGTCGTTATGAGTGTTTATTGACCGAAAGCACCCGAAGCTCCACGAGGCTATGGCAGGGCTAGTGGCGAACCCTGCTCTACTCATTCACCATAACTTTCTCTGACTCGTTCTTCCTGTTTCTGTCGTACCTGTATTTCAAAGGGCCAGCCTTGTCAAACTCTGAGTCACACTGAATCACCCCGAGAACTACGTTAAGTGTACACGTGTATATGGAGTGCTCTACCAATTGCACGTTAATTTCACTAGCAGGCTGTTCCGTTGATCGGCTCAACTGGAACCCTTATCGTCATAATCGACGGAGTGCCACGACGATTCAATTACAAGTAGTTCAAATAGTTATCATAATTAGTGGAATTAGGCAATATGACAGAAGTTCGAGAGAAGATAGAATCAAATACTAACATCAAATTAGGTCTCAGATACGACATAAATTCAGGAATGAAACAGATGTTTATGACTTAAATCACTCATAAACATCTGTTTCAATTTAATCAATTCAGAGTTATATGAATTTGATAGGCCCGATGTAAAAGCCAGCAAGCTGTAAACTGCAATCTAATCCCGTCATACTTATACAGATAGAGTTATGGTATACTCATCATAGCAATATCAATATAGTAAATTTTAAAGTAAACCACAATTCAGAAATATCATTATAAGCTAATATACTTGCATATATGTGTGTATGTATGCATTTGTGTGTGTGTTTCTGGGAGCGCCCCTTCGGATGTGTGTATGTGTGCCTGTGTACGAGCACGTTTCTGTGAGTGTGTTTGTGTGTGTACCTGTGTGCGAGCGCACCTGTGTGTCTGTGACTGTGTCTGTGTGAGGGCATGCATGTTTGTATGAGTGTCTGTGTACGAATGCGCCTCTGTGTGTGTGTTTGTATGTGTGCGTGCTTGCGCATATCTATTTTAATTGCTTTGAGGCAACTTGAAATTTAAGGAAAGCAACAATATGAACAAAATAACGCGATTTAATAGAGACTGGAAGCTATATATAACGAGTTAAACTGATTGATTCTAATATATATATATGTATGTATGGGTGTGTTTGTGTTTATGTGTGTGTGTACAGAAATCATGTAAAACCATGTTAAACTTTTAAAATAAAATCAAATCGATACGTGTGCACA
>NC_068985.1:90314751-90317305 GCF_001194135.2 Octopus bimaculoides
ATATATATATATATATATATATATACATATAATCACGTTCCAGTACGACTGTACCTACAGAGGAGGTGCACCAATAGCAAATGAAATAATGTTTAAAAATGGGTATAAATTATTTATATTTGAATTTCCAATTACAGAGACTGACTTCTTGAACAGTTAATTGATTGTTAAATAACATTGAAATAGATGAAAAAAAGTAGTATATTTCAACTACTCACTGAAAATCCATTTCTCGTATTCAAGTACTAGAAGCAACGAAGAAAGCTCCAGCATTCTGCAAGGCCACTGGTGTGACTCTAGTTTAGTTAGGATGCCATTAATAAGTTCTCTGTTTATTTGATATATTCTAGTTTGTTTTGATATTATTTTATTCAATATTATGGTTTCAATTTGCAAACATCGTTTATTTGCTTTCATGAACCTATGAACTCTTAGCGGTAATTTTGACGCACCTTATATCTAATGGCAGCTGAATGCACCCAATGTAACATGAGTGACAGAATCGTTAACACGTTCGACAAAATATTTAGTAGCATTTCTGTTGTTTCTTTACGCTCTTAGTTCACATTCCTTCCACTGCAAATTTCTCATTTGCAACTATGACTCGATTTAGTAAAGCGGCTGTCATATCCTGATTGAGAGCTGATGTAATTGACTATTCCCTTAGCCGAAAGGATGGCTGACGTTGAATCCTATAACCAGCGGCTGTCTCGTTCATTTCTGCCGGTTAAACGCTACGCAAGAGAAATAATCGCCTTGTGAGTCCTACCGCTAACGGAAAGAATACAATACAAAATAATTATCTTCTTTCTACTTACCAGGCTTCGGGTGTCATTGTACCAATTACCTTCGGTCTTTCTCACATTAGTTTAGCATTTTCGTACGATGTATAATGATAACTATCACCATCATTACCAAAGATGAATATACAGAAAATATAATTATCATTATTCTGCAGGACAAGGCGGCGAGCCGACAGAATCGTTGGTGCGCTGGTCGAAATGCTTAGCGGTATTTCGCAGTTGTTAAGTTCTGAGTTCAAATTCCGCCGAGGTCGACTTTGCCTTTCATGATTTCGAGGTCGATAAAATAAGTGCCAGTTGAAAACTGGGGTCGATTAATCGACTCATCCGTTCCCAGAAAACTGCTGTCCTAGTGACAAAATTTGAAACCGTTATTCTGGAAGACATTGTGTGCGAACGGTGTTTGACAGACTCGTTACAGCATCAAGTTAAGTATTTTATGTTATTTTACCGGTGGGTTGAAGCATACTTCGTTCTGAAGAAAAGTAATGAGCTCCTGGATGTTCAAAAATATAAGCATGAATAAACACATTCATCTTCATAATTGCTTGTATCACTGTAATCAATAAATACATGAACTGTTTGGAGTTCAGCGCATAAATACTTCCAGCAATGTACTTAAAGGAAAACCAATTATGTATTATATCTAACCTACTATTTTATCGTTAATATTTTTCATGAATCTGAAACGATGACGATGAAGTTGATATCAGTGAAAATTCGAACGCAGAATATATAGGTCCAGTAACTAAATGTTATAACATTTTGTTTTACGCACTAACGATTGTTGTAATCCCAATTCCTGAAGAGTCTACGGAAACATATGAAATTAACCGAGTGAATCCAATTAAGATTCAATGCTTTGATGAAAGTATAGGAAATATTGAATTCGATATTTTCAATGAATGTACAAGTGCAATAGTGAAAATAATTATCAGAAAATATGTCAGGGAGCTTATGGTAAGATAACTATTTGTTCTATTTGGTTTCATGGTTACGGAAAGTGTTTTCCGATAAAGATTTCTATACAAAACTATACATGTAATTGTGCAATTAACAGCAATATCATGTCAATCTATCAATACACACATACACACAACACACACAACACACACACACACACACACACGCACACATACACATACACATATATGCACATACATATATATATATATACATACATATAAGCATACACATGTATATTCACGCACACACATATATATGTGTGTGTACATATATATGTATAAAATATCCATGTAAGTATCATCATCCACACGCACACACATACACACACAAACACACACTTACACACACGCATACACACACATATGCATGTATACAGGAATGTAACAACTTCCCTAGCGTGTGTACAATTCGTCCAGACTAAAATACATTCCATTGAAATGCTTACCAATCGTCTTGAATTCTTACACATTTTGCTCAATGCAATTTAAAAAAGAAATATCTCAGTCGATTAAATACATGTTTTAAACACTAGAAACAACTAAAATCAATGAATTTAATGTTCAATGTTTCACTGAAATTATATTTGAAATTATAAACCTTTGAAATTTATATCTCTGTCAAGCATCATTAATTGTTTAAGTGATACTACTTGGGAGATAATGTGATTTAGACACGCACACAGACACTCAAACGCACAAACACACACATTTATATATGTAAAATATTATATACCTGTATGTATATACATGTGAAACGTTATAGACACACACATACATATCTATATA
>NC_068985.1:90317483-90318187 GCF_001194135.2 Octopus bimaculoides
ATATATATATATATATATATATATATATACATCGATTGGCGTGTACGTGGTATAATAGGAAATGATGAGCCATGCACGTGTGCGTATGTGACTAACTGGCTTTACCTAGTTCTACATAAATATCAGTGTCGAATTGTTTATATGCCGTTTTACAAACATGCAAACAATCACAGTCTCTATAAAGGTATGAGTCTTTTAGCCAGGGTTAATCACCCTCAAGTTGTACTACATAACTTACCGTGTAACGTGTTCAATGTATTTAAATTCATTCTAGTCTAAATATGCACTTAATTTAAACAGCTCCGAGGAAACGCTAGAACGTCGCGGGAACAGTTATCTCTGAATGCAATAAATAGCAAAGTAGAAACAGATGTAAAGTAATGAAACTGAATGCGTAACTTTTGTTCATGTGTCATTCATTACTCCGTAGTCACCTGAGACCGTAAATAAATTGAGTTTTAACAACTTGTTATTAATTTTCTGATGTATATTTCATTTTTGGAAATATTTCAATAGAAGAGGTATATACTGGTCAAGTAAGTGTCATTTTAAAAGACGTGTCTGCTTTGTATATGTCTGCTGTATACATACATTTAGACACGCACACAGACAGGAATACACACACTGATACATACACACATAGATACTTTTACATACTTACATACATATATATATATATATATATATATATATATATATATATA
>NC_068985.1:90318604-90320702 GCF_001194135.2 Octopus bimaculoides
TGTGTGTGTGTGTGTGTGTGTGTGTGTGTGTGTGTGTGTGTGTGTATATATATATATATATATATATATATATATATATATATAACAGGTGAATATATATAGAGAAATAGCGAGTCAGTAAGGTTGTAGCGATGGACATCGTGATATTTGCTTTATAGGGACGATATGCCAGTTGACCTTATGTGTAGCTTTAAGTCAGCTCTAGGAGCAATTATTTCTGGAACCCCTTTAGATGCAATTTTTTACCAGGGAAATCTTGTATAGGTTTTATTTTCGCTGAATAATGATTTTCGCATTAGGTAGCAGAGAATCCGTTACTATATATCAACATGTTCCATGCAATGGGAGTGCCTAGTAATCAGTCGGTTACGAGGACAGGGTTTTCGGTTGATTCGATCAATGGAAGAAGGCTGCTTGTAAAATTAAAACTGCAGATGGCAGACTTAACGCAGAGGCGTATTCTCTTAAAGTAGTTCGCAGAGAGATTCAGCGTGAAAGAGATTGTGATCTGGCTGGCACTTTGAAATGCAGGAACAACTCAATTTTGACTGCTGAGTAGACTGGAGTATCGTGAAATGAAGTGTCTTACTCGAAGCCACAAGGCCGAATGCCGAACTCAAGACATTACGATCGTGAAATGAGCAGTCTGATCCCTTGGCCACACGGCTTCACTTGCATTGATATGTTGGGTTATGCTTTATAAATACTGATGCTACTCAAAGTTTATGACATAATGCACAATGCTGAAGCACCAATGCCTGCCTTAAAAAAAAACCCAGGAAACTGATATGACTTAAATGTGTATGATTGAGAATGGTCGTTGAGAAAAGGATTCATTTCAGATGAAACGTAAACATTCGGCACAACAAAAAGAAAAAGGGTAAATCAATGTACTATGTAAGAAGGAAAATGAAAAAGATGGAAAGTACGCAGGACATGTTGCTTGTAAACAGGGAAAAACAAAAACGCAGTTTATCAACCGAACTGTTGCCGTTGTATTTCCATAAATACAGACCCACAAGACGGAAAACTTGCGACATCATCCATGATTCAGATAATTTGTTGAATATATATATATCTGTACGTGTGTTTATGTGTTTGTATGTGAGTATATATATATATATATATATATGTATATAATTGCTTATGTGTCTACCTATTGTGATGAGAAGGGAATGGTAACAACTGTCTCAGAGAAATATCAGAAAGAAAACTGTATACTGAAATGCGAAGGACTTCGTTCAGAATGCCTGCGAATTCACAAACACATGGGTAGGCAAAATATGTTTTTGCATTGAAGAATACCGTGCCATTCTACTGAGTAGATCCCACAAAATTCAGCAAATATGAAATTTACAGATAATTCTATCTGAACATATTTCTTCGTCTTACATCAGAACCTCATTAGGATTCGTAACCAATGTCACAAATAAGAACTGGTTCATCACTTGTTTCGGTGGTAATCGACTAGAATCCCCACACGTGATCTTGGATAATGTACCAAAATTTGAAGCTAATATTACGATATGTGATTGTGTATTTCAGTTTACAAGGTCGTCGAGGTTCTATTTTCATTCTCACCTTGTCGATTCCTACCTGAAATAGGGCGAAATAAACTGAGATGAAACGACCAGTTATGATAACACATCGATTAAGCTACATACGCTTACAAATCACTTACAATATTACGCCTTGTAAGACGGTAAATGAGTGGAGGCTTTCATCTAATAAATATACTGTGCTTTCCTCTCTATTGTAGATGTCATTTTGGAAGTTGCCTTATACCTTATACAAAGAAATATTTGATTTTGGAAAAATACTGAAATGTGTACATTAACAATTTAGAAAAGCCATTTCACATCGGACTTTACAATGATTTTAAATATATATGTACTTTATAAATGTGGTATACATACATAATTACAGATGCATGCTCTCTCTCTCTCTCTTTCTCACTTTCATACAGAGGTGTGTGTGTGTGTGTGTGTGTGTCTAATGAAAATATATGCTCTCATTTATGAAGTGTTCCCGATTTCCTTATGTATAAAACAAAACATGAGATTGTAAGTATATGCGTGTAAGTAACATATATGCCCAC
>NC_068985.1:90321617-90324847 GCF_001194135.2 Octopus bimaculoides
ATGCATGCATGCATGTATGTATGTATGTATGTATGTACGTATGTATGTATGTATGTATGCATATGTATACATAGATGTGTTATATATAGCTTAACTCTTAATATCGTTATTATCATGAGTTGCTTAATGTTATTATGAGAAACACTTTTATTATTATGCTAAAAAACTCTTCTTCTTCTTCTTCTTCTTCTTCTTCTTCTTCTTCTTCTTCTTCTTCTTCTTCTTCTTCTTCTTCTTCTAATTACTACTACTACTACTTCTACTACTACTACTACTACTACTGTTTCACAATTATTACAATATCAGTAATAATATTAGTATTAACAATATGTTATCATTTTTTCTATTAATATAATTCTAACTCGTATTTTAATGATTTTCCCCTCGTCTTTCTCTCTATTTTCGCAAATATGTTCTCTGTTTTTGCCATAAAGGCTGAATTTATTATTTTATGATTTTATTTTGTTTATCTATAATTACGTCAATAAATATACAATTAATTGCGGATGACTTTCACATTAAGATTCATAAGTCTGCTACCAATGATAATATTTCCCAGTTAATTTGATACATCGATTATAGAAAATTAAAGGAAATTATATGCTGAGCCTGAGCAGAAATTTACTGAGAGATTCTGGAAAAGTTTCGGCAACACAATGACAGAAAAAAGATCTCAAATAAACGAAAAGACACAACAATAAATAATAACATATAAATAGAAAAATTGATATGTTCATCCTTATATGCATATTATAGGTGAGTGAGTCATTATACATTGAAAACAGTTTGTTGTTCCCCGCTCCTGCCGCATTCATTAGTTATTTGCGAATTATAAACGTTTTTTTTTTCTTTTCTTCTGAATGCTTTATTGTATGCAAAACAGGTGCAGGACAGAATTTAATTTATATCAACTTATATTTATGTGTTTGTCTGTACTTATATATGAATATTTAGTCATATTTGTTTTATGTGTCAATGTCATACACTATTTTTGTTGTTGTTGTTGGTGGTGGAATGTAAAATACTTCCTGATGCGAGAACTATATTATATTCCCCAAGTTGGAGAACGCCTGTGCATGAATAAATTATTTTTCTGAAATTCATGCATGATAATCTGCAAAGATATAGTGGACTAAATTGTCCAACGTATTACATAAATAGAGGTACATAGCATGCATATGTATATAAAGAAAATTAAGCAGAAAATATGAAGTAGTTGTATTCTGTCAACTAAATTCCCTGAAGGGAATAAAACTCCAGACTGATGACGAGCAAAGACTCAGAAACATGTCTCTGGATGCAGGCTTAGCTGGGTGGGGGTGCTTGTCTTCCCCTTCTAAACATAAGGATACAAGAAATGTGTCAAGGCCGACAGGAAATGGTTCAGCTTCTTAGGTCTAATCAACAATAATATTATTCCCTTCAGGTGACTGTCACATTAATTTGACAGCATGCAACTACGTCATCGTATCACTACTGTATAAATCTGTATGAGAGATTTAGAAATGTATCATTTCTAGAACATATCGTGTTGAGTGAAATGTGCAGTATTTTGGTCACTTATCTGCATTATTCATAGAGTTACAGCAAAAAGAAAAAAAAACCCTTAGCATTCGAAGTGCAATGCTAGGCATGTTTCTCCTTTTTCACCGCTCCCATGTTGATATGTTCCTTGTCCATCAAAGTGAAGAACTTCTACACTGGAGTTTCCACTTCTTGTTTGATGAACCATCACGAGCACCGGAAATGAGCCGTGGAGCGGAACAAGTAATGACCCAAGGGAGATATTTTTCCGTAATTCTAACATGCAGAAGAGGCGGTTACGTTAGGGCTGGCTCCCGCAGTCTATCGCCAAGTATGGGCGTTTCGAATACAAAATGACGCTTTGAACATAGCGGAATTATAAAGAAATACTTTACAGTGGTTTGGGTCAGTCAAGCGATCGATGTCAAACTCTACTGTGAACAGCTGGTGGATTGTATTTTATTAGCGTCACTTAACCGAAAGATAATCATTGTGCACTGAGAGCACCGCGACGTCATCTCAGAACATCTCAGAACAAACGTCAGAAGTATGAGGAAATCGAACTTATTCTACATCCAGTATGTAGTACGGACCGATCACCCCCGGATTCATACTGGCTCACATATCCATGGCTGATTTTATTTGCCCGCGGTGCTTCTTCAACAAAGAAGTGTTGGGATATTATGACATCTACATTCAATTCTATACTGCTCTTTTGGTACCTTGAACAATAAAACAAGTTACAAAGGTATTGCAAAGGGAGTTTGACTCAGCGCAATAACAAAGAAAATATTATTTGTAAATATCTAATACTTTAGCAACGAAGGGTCTAAACTACGACGCGAATCTCTTCTCAATTCGTACAGTGGAAACTTTATACACATATTCAGACAACTGTTGCAAAAAAGAAATTTGTCATCACATGTATCTATTACATATATTGAAACGGCATTCTTCGGATTACATAATACACTGTTTCATATAAATATATTACAAAGGTGTAGATTAAAATGAACAGAGATGGAAACGAAAACGAACGTAGGAAATGGAGAAGAAATTTCTATGATGGAATTTTGGCTTATATTAAAACAAGCAAAAACGAAACAATACAACGCAAAAGATAAGAATACATCGTTTAACTTCTTTTTTGTATAAGTATTATCTAGTAAATATATATGAAACACAAAAGAAATCAAATTGGAAAGTTGGATAATGTATTCTTTGCTAATATTTTTCAATTCTTTAGTGTACCGACATTGGTATTCTTCCAAGGAAGATTTATAATTATTTATTGTAGATACCTCTATGACAAAAATCAATTTTGCACTAACACACGAAATACAATTAAAGTTTCAATGTGTTGTAATACACAACTTCAAGTTTGATTTTAATCATATATTTTCATGAAAAACTAGTATCAGATATTGCTCTAGTAGTGTTTGTTTGAGCTGTTTCGAAATTTAAATACACCTAATATTCGAAAAAACAATACGAATTTTCTCAAACTTACATTGTTTTGTCATTGCACAGCAGCTAAAATATATTATCTGGGTATATTTCAGTCACCTGTAAGTCAATTCCGGTCAATGACGCAACTGTTTTGTCTAATAAGAGTTCCAACTGGGACAAAGAAATGCGATATATTTCTCGACCGCCATTTTGAATTTTAGTAATAATAATAATAATAATAATAAAAATAATAATAA
>NC_068985.1:90325012-90325997 GCF_001194135.2 Octopus bimaculoides
TATATATATATGTATATGTACATATCTAAATAAATATATATATACAAATATATTCACACATGCATACATACATATATATGTATGCATGTATGTATGTTTATTACAGATGTCTAAAGATATGTTTTTGTAAAAATAAAGTTATTCACTCGTGTTGAAGTGAGTGCATAATTTAAGTGCGCGTGTGAGAGTACGTGAAAGTTTGGGCATATACATTACATACATACATATATCCATCCATACATGCATAGACACACGTATACACATGTGTTGCCGTTGGATTTCCTTAATGTATTTTATAGAAACGCTGTGAAGCAGTATCCCTTGAAACGATAGTATTCAAATTTTATTCTTAGCTGCAATACTTTAGGTAAAAATGTTTTTGTTCTGTACTTTACTAGATGTGATAACTACTCCTGGGTGTTTCCAAGTATAATAACTTATCCTGTACATTTCCGGGTTTATGCTCTTAAGACTATCATATTTTTACCTCGCATTTTTCCTTGTAATCCATGCTTTTTTACAGGCTATGCTATTATGAAAATTAACGTGTCAATTAAAAATTAAAAGATTTTACCGTATTGAAAATTGAATTATAAATTGAAATCCTGTGTTGTGTGTCATGTGTGTGTGAGAGAGAGAACGGAGGTGTGCTTGTGTGAGGGAGAGAGAGAGTGACACCATATATTTCTTTTATTTATTTTCGTATTAGTGAGTTTGTCAGTGATTGATTGAGAGAGAGAGAGAGAGTGAGAGATGCTTGTTGTCATATATGTGTAAAGGGGTCACGGTAAGTCACACAAGCACAGAAACACGTACGTACACCCTTTATCTGTTGTGTACACGTATATTCATACGATGTTTATATATGCATAGATGTTTTTATATGTGTGCGTGTGAGTGAAAGTGTGTGTTCTGATGAAAATTTGCGTCATCTCTCCCTTTCTCTCTCTCTCTCTCTCTCTCTCTCTCTCTCTCTCTCTCTCTC
>NC_068985.1:90326007-90328052 GCF_001194135.2 Octopus bimaculoides
CTCTCTCTCTCTCTCTGACACACACACACCCACGCACACAAATAAACACTCACACACAAACAAACACACACACACAAACAAACACACACGCACACAAACAAACACACACACGCACAAACAAACACACACAGCAACACACTCCTTCTCCTTCTCGCTTACTCTCTCTCTCAGTCAATCACTCTCACATTCACTGACAAAAGATGCGAAAAAATAAATAAAAAATATACGCTGTAACTCCCTCATTCTTTCTCTCTCGCTCTCTCTCTCTCTCTCACACACACACACACACACATTCACATACAACACACACTTTCTGTCTCGCAGCCGCTATCAACACACATACATGTCTATATCCCTTTCCTCACCCTTTCACTTTATGCTGACCTTAAATCAAATGCACATTTCCACTCGCAAAAATAAAGAAATAAATTGTTTTACGGAATTTACAGAACGCTATAAGGTAACAGCTGAGATACGCAGACATGACTTCGAGTTAAATCGAAATATTACCAAAATAGTTAGGTTATTGCCAAAATTTCAGAATAATATTTAATTTTTTTCATTTTTATCATAAAATTGTATTAATTAATACAGATAACGTAATTAAACTAATTGCAAATTAGCGGTGTCGTTGATATTTTTTTCCTCATCTCTCTGATGCCGGTGACATATATTAATAGTCCCTTATCGAACGATATTTATAAGTAAAAGTATAAGACTCTAGTATCACCCTCAAAGTTGAAAAACAACAATTCAGAACATTTTTAAAAACTTCATTGCATGAAATTCGTACCATAAAATTCCGCGAGTTGAGCAATTGATGGCTATCATTGAAGCTTAATTGGAATATAGTCTTTTTTTTTTTTTTAAATAAAAATGCTAATTATGCTTAAATCCAATCGTTTGCCAATTCTTTCATGTTTTACCTCACAAATTTTTTTTTGAAATTTTTGTTGCATGGAACCAAAACTATGAAATTATTCATGCTTTCTTCTATCATTGAAGTTAAGATGAATATATTTTGCTTTTAAAAGAAAAAAAGTTACAAATTTTGATGTAAACTGTTTTCTAATGGACCAAATGTCATTTTTTTATGCCAAAATATAACTAGGGATCAGCCCCTTCAGAAATGTTAACAGTTTTCAATTTGGTTAAGAACTGAATTAGCAACAAGCTCTGAAAGATGTCACGTGAGAGTAAATGGCGGCCTTATGAATATTATTCGAATACTACTGTAGTAGAATGATAATAATCCTTTCTACTGGGAGCACAAGGCCTCAAATTTGGCGGGAGGGATTAAGTCGATTTAATCAACCCTGAAAGAATGAAAGGCAAAGTCCACTTCGGTGAAATTTGAACTCAGAACGTAGTGTCGGGCGAAATACCACTAAGCATTTGGTCTAGCATGCTAATAGTTCTGCGAACACACCACCTTAAATATATTTATAATATTGTCAAGATATAAATAGTCACCCCTCACTCCCTGCCAAGATGTCACTAACAATACATTTCTGAAAGACAGTCCATCGTGTATTCTATTGAACTGAGAAATTTAAATGAATTAACGTCGAAACATTCATTGGTGAGTAATAGTTCCTTGGTGTATACCATGGTCTGAGAAGTTTTCTGCATCATCAGTAATTGTGAAAAATAAATAAACAAATGCTTTACAAAGCTGCTATTTCTATTTTCTACATAGATTTCAGATACACTGACACAAATTTAAACGCTTTTAGGCCTATTCTCTTCTCAGTGGGGAATAATTTTAAATATTTCACAGTAGTTTTCGTCTCTACATATTGTAGCTCTCGATGTGAGCGCATGTGTACGTTTGTATGTGCGTGTATACAGGTGTCAGCGTAAATTATACATTTTATATGTAGATAGATAGTAAAACACAAATAGGAACAAAAAATGAAGCAGCAACAAAAATACAAATGTAGTTAAGTGACGTGGCTATGTGAAAAGAATTTTGTTTCCCAACCACAAAATTCCAGATTCATTCACACCGAAGGGAACCTCTACAAATATATCGTCGGCTTCAG
>NC_068985.1:90328716-90331290 GCF_001194135.2 Octopus bimaculoides
TATATATATTTATATATATATATATATATATATATAACAAAAATTGTATGCATTAAGAAAAGAAACAAAAGAATATATGAGCAACAGACAGACATTCATATAATAGACACTCGTTTCCCGGATGTTGTGGAGAATAAATATCAACAGCACCCATAGTTGAGACGACTCATGAGAGTGAATTGAATTATTTCGCCCAAGAACACAGCGCATCATCCGGACCACAAATGGAAACCCCAATTTTGTCATCATGAACACAAATTCCTAATCATCAATCCACCCACCTCCACAAACAATCACACCACACAGACACAGACACACACTCCCATATTTAGATTGATAAAGAGAGAGAGAGAGAGAGAGAGGAGAGGGATATACATGTATATATGTGTGCATGGGTGCCTGATCGTGTAGGTGTGTGAGTGAATGTGTGTGTTTGTGTGTGTGCATGTTTTTAAATTTCTATATTTTTTTTCTACTCTAGGCACAAGGCCCGAAATTATGGGGAGAGGCAGCCAGTCCATTAGATCGACCCCGCTGCGCAACTGGTACTTAATTTACCGACTCCGAAAGGATGAAAAGCAAAGTCGGCCTTGGCTGAATTTGAACTCAGAACGGAGCGGCAGACGGAATACCGCTAAGCATTTTGCCCGGCGGGATAACGTTTCCGCCAGCTCGCCGCCTTAAAATTTCTAAATTAATCGAGATATTGGTAAGTAAACAGAGAGTAGTGAGCAACTAAATCTGAGTATTTAGCATAATTTTTCCCGACCGGCTGAGATAGCTGCGCGGTAGGTTGGTGAAGCTATGTATTCCCTTAATATGTGGCGCAATGAAAATATGATGTTATTCAAATAAGACGTGGTTTTCTGCAACTATCTGTATATGCAAATTTCTATATTGAATAAGCCATTGCCTCTACTTATATTTATCCTTATCTTCTACTCCTCTCTCTCTCTCTCTCTCTCTCTCTCTCTCTCTCTCTCTCTCTCTCTCTCTCTCTCTCTCTATCTATCTATCCATCTAGCTAGTTATCTATCTGTCTAGCTAGCTGTCTCAAACTAGCTAGCTATCTCTCTCCTTTCTAGTTAGCTACCTGTTTACCTGTCTGTCTATCTATCTTCATCTCGCTCCCTCTCTCTCTTACTATATATATGTATGTGTGTGTGTGTGTGTGTGTGTGTGTGTGTGTGTCTGTGTGTCTAAATATGTACGTCTGGCTTTATGTATGTATGTATGTATGTATGCATGCTTGGATGCGTGCCTGTTTGAAATATACGTTTTGATATTTCTTGTTTTATGGACTAAGAATTTAAGTGGCATATCGAACATAATTTCTACGCAGAGTAAGTCGACCAACGAAAAGCTTGGTTGCTCGACCTTTTAACATTTGGAAGCATATTATACAAAAACAGAAGAAAATTATTCACCCTAAGCAAACTCCATTCATGTTAGAGACCCTTAATACTTATGTTCATTTTATATTTTACCTAATTTCCAATGGTCACTGATCGAATCAAACTAAATATTGAATCGTTCTGCGTATTATATTTGCCTTTCACAGGCGATACATAAATATGTAATAAAAATGGCCAGAACGAACACTAACACACACACACACACACACACACACACACACACACACACACACACACACACACACACACACACACACACACACACACACACAAACGCGCACGCACACACACATGTACTCACATATAGAAACACAGATATCCATTTTCATATGCTGTATATAACTGAAATGCCATTTTCTTTCTATCTCTAAGTTCCCTCTTGGGTACGGAACGTCTTTTTATTTCGTCTATTCATGGAGTTTTCCTACTTATTCACAAACAACGAAATATTGATTCCTTCGTTCTACAATAATCCCTGTGTGTCAGTAGTCAAATATGTCTAGATATAATAGTATTGCTATCCTTCATGTTTGGAATTAAATAAATTGACCGTCTAGTATTTACAATAGCTAACATCTCTCACAAAGAGAAGTATACGTAATCATATGAATAAAAAAAAAATCGTTGTGTCACAAATATAAAATACATAAACTTCACTTCTCCGGATTATTCGTTTTCCAGATAAATATACATATTTCCTGTTTAAGTCAATAAATCTGTCTTGTTAAATATATTTTCTCATGTGATACAAGCCGTTTACAAACGTCTTGGAAAAGAAATACCGTTGTGGTTGTTATGCTTCACCAACAAATTTTATGTTTTAACTTCAACGAGTTCCGAAGAAGAATAGAGACGCCTAACTGTACACTCTAATAATATGTCATAAATTATAAGCGTTAAATCTAATAGAAGAAACGTAACATGCCATAAAGTTTAAAGTGTTCAGTTCATGGTGATAAATTTATCGGATCAAAACCCTTAACAAACAGAACGTTGAATTGTAAAGCAAAGTATTTCATCGCAGTCTGCTTCGATTTCTATCGGTGTTTTAACAACTCCCACCAAATGTCACAAACCTTGATTATCCAGAATATGCATACTTCCGTCTATTCACGGTAGTATCTGAATACCCAGGCATTTCCAAGCACATTCGGATAGG
>NC_068985.1:90333648-90334380 GCF_001194135.2 Octopus bimaculoides
TATATATATACATATATATACAGATACATGTGTGTATGCGTGTGTATGTATATATGATTATGTGTGTTCGTGTTTCTGTGCGTATGTGCGTAGCCCAAACCATAACGGGGGAGGCAGAGCAGATGCCAAAAACTATAGGCCTATCTCGCTGACTTCACACATCAGCAAAGTCATGGAACGAATAGTCAGAAGGGATCTAATTGCATTCCTCGAAGAAAATAACTTGCTCGGTGATACCCAGCATGGTTCTCGACCAGGAAGTAAAGTCTTGTAGATTCTTTCATCTAATGAAAATGTATGAACACTATTACTGCACGTTTATAATTTCGACCTGTATGTGTTGGCTGTGTACTAAGTAGCTTGCTTACCAACCACATGGTTCTAGGTTCAGTCCCACTGCGTGGCACCTTGGAAAAGTGTCTTCTACGATAGCCAGGGGCCGACCAAAGCCTTGTGAGTGGTTTGGTAGACGGAAACTAAAAGAAGCCTGTCGTATATATGTATATATATGTATGTATTGTGTATATATGTTAGTGTGTCTCTGTTTGTTCCTCCAACATTCGCTTGACAATCGATGGTGGTGTGTTTACCTCCCTGTAACATAGCGGTTCGGCAAAAGAACCGATGGAATAAGTACTAGGCTTACAAATAAGTCCTGGGATTGATTTGTTCAACTAAAGGTGGTGGTCCAGCATGACAGCATTCAAGATGACTCAATCAAATAAAAGAATA
>NC_068985.1:90334749-90335633 GCF_001194135.2 Octopus bimaculoides
AGAGAGAGAGAGAGAGAGAGAGAGAGAGAGAGAGAAATAGAACAATCATACCTTACCCACCAGAAGAACAAACTTTTAAAAGCTATTCCATACAATAAATAATGGAAATAATGTCTGAGACCAGAAAAGAACGCCTCCTTCGTTATCTTTAATACTTGTCAAATGCAATATTTTCAGCACGTTAATGTATGTTTTATTTCTTGTTTGCTATCGTGTTAGATTTTTGTTTTCGTTTTTGCTGAAGTTGCTACAGATAAAAATGAATTGCTTTCTTGTTTTGGGTGGTCATAATTTTGCTATACAAATATTATTATTATTATTTACATTCAACTCTCATTCTTTCAAAGGTTTCATACCATGCATTACTTACAATGATGTATGTTCTTTTTCTATTACATATAAGTGATTCTATATAGAGAAATTATATTAAAACAAAATTAGGCATTCCTATATTATCAGTCAAAATAGGATACGCACATACACACACCAACACGTACATCCATGCATATATACACATCAACGCAGACATCTGCAAAAAAGATGCATGTATATAACTTTTGTCAGATGTATTTTCTCAGATATCAATGCGTTCCATCTATAGAGTTTATGTTTCCGTGATAGCAATCGTAGTAAAGGATCAGGTTTTTCGTTGTTGTAGCAGTACAACAGAACAGGAAAAAAGAAAGAAAATGGAAAGACGGATTCTAAATGTAATGATATAATTATCTTCTACGTAATGTACATATTATAATGTAAATATAGAAGTATGTTACATGTGTTCCCTTATTTATTTTCTATTGTTGCAACATATTTTTAATAGCTTCATTTTACTTATCTCCTTTTATCTTTCAGTCAATGGGCTTAAAAATGTTTAATCTGTATAA
>NC_068985.1:90335733-90339934 GCF_001194135.2 Octopus bimaculoides
TATTTGAATACATACATGATTTGGTATAATATAACGATAATACCCCCGCCCCCATCACACACGCACACAAACAATTACATAGTATCAATGATTAACAATATTTTGAAAATATAACGACATTTGATATGCAAATAATAAGTATGCATTATTATGGCATCTTTTGTCAGTGATGTCACCCGTTTAAAGAATGTTTTTAAGCTGTTAAATATAACAGCATTTTAGAGAGAAGCGGAAATCGTTTCAAATATGTAGGAATAGCAGAAATCTGAGTTTTTCAACTCGTAACACCAGTTCTTTTGAATAAACGGAGAAAGTGGAGAGGACAATTCCTTCAAGTAAAAGCGGAATGTGAAGATTTTGTAAATGATAGGTTAATACAAAATTTGTTGGATGCATAAGGTTTCAGAGATTATGAAATACAACGTCAAAATCATGAGACGTCTTATTTTGTGATAAGCAGAGGAAATTGAGAATGCTATATATTATGATATTGTCTGGTTTAGTTCAATATGACACTGCAATCTGCAATAGTAGAATCGTTGTTAGCATTGTGCTACGTTTCACCTTAACTACTGTGAAATATTTAGCTCTACACTACCCTAAAAACCATCGATCATATCCAAATCTTAATAGTTGCTACCTATGTTGATTTCAGAGGAAAACAGTGTCCAAATTATTTTATTTCCTATATCAACATGAGTCATAATGATAAGATTGGCTATAGGTTTGTAGTGAGACGAATCTTTGCTTATTACATATATAATACTGACATCAACAAGTAGGTGCTTATAGCCGGAATTTACAAGTATGTCTCTCGGCAGCCTAGACTGCTCTTCAGAATAGTATACAGAATATTGTGCAAAATTGTGATTGTCTAGTTCAACGATATCATAGTCAATATACGGGTTTTGATCTCGTGCTTTAAGAGGTCGTGAGCGGGCGGGAAATAATTATGCCTTTGCAAGATCACGTGTGTCATATTGTACATTTAACAGCGCACTGAATGTGAGACAGTGTATAATTATTATTCCTACAGTAGAATCGTTTGCAGTATGAGGGTACTGATTTTTAGCGACATCACATCCATCAATGGCAATAAATTTATAACCCAGCGAAATATTAGATTTATGCTGTGTGAGTTTGTCGTGCTACAAAAACATGTTTAATTCTGAAAAAGTTAACTTCGGTTTTGTTAGCGATGATTGGGATAGTTGGCATAACCATTCACTGTTGATATGATATATTTCCACCGGAAACGGGTCAAATAATTGTGAAAAGGACGGGAAACAAAATATATGTGAGTGGCACTCCGTCAGTTGCGACTACGAGGGTTCATGTTGATTCGATCAATGGAACATCCTGCTCGTGAAATTAACGTGGAAATGGATGAGCATTCCACAGATATGTGTATGCTTAATGTAGTTCTTGGAGAGATTCAGCGTGACACAGAGTGTGACAAGGCTGGCCCTTTGAAATGCAGGTACAACAGAAACAGGAAGAAAGAGTGCGAGTAAGTTGTGGTGAATGAGCACAGTGGGGTTCGCCACCCCACTTTCTGCCGGAGCAGGAAGTGGGGTGAATTCTCCCCTTATATATATATATATATATAAAGACGAATACAGGTGGTGTAGACAACAAAGAGATGTTTTAGTTTAACGCTCGGGAAGAGAAATATTTCCTAGGAGTGTGTTTATTTTTACCGCCGGGCAAATGTCCCATTGTTTCAATAGCTATTTTTTTACGGTCAACTAAAAGGCCGAAAATAGTGAAGAAGCCTGTTAAGATGAGCGTGGCCATACTCCACATAAAATATATGACATCTTCATTTATATAGGATTTGTCGTGCTTTATCGCTAAAGATATGGAATTCATTTTTATACAATTATTATATATATATATACTTCATCACTGTCGCATTATCATCGTGCTTACTTGAGCTGGCAAAAAAGCGCAATCTGAATCATTAGGCAGAGTTCTGGACGTATTTCTTCCAGCTCTTTACGTCTTGACTCTAAATCCTGTCTTATTTTACCTTTTCATCATTTCCTAGTTAATAAATTAAATATCTGTCAAGTATTGTGGTCGATGTAGCCGACTAAGCTCCCTCCTCTTAAAAGCTACTGGATATATGCCAAATGTTGAAATTTATTTCTCCACAGTTCTTCAGTTGTAATCAATGTTTACACAAATAGCAATTCTACGAAACAATATGATTCTATATATAGAAACAAACTGGAATAATCATGTGATGCCATAACCATAAACACGGTTTTTTTTTTCTTTTTTTTCTTCTTTGGCTTTTTATTCGAGTCTCGAAGACCATTATACATAGCCTTTTGGATAATCAATTGTCTTTAAATTCTTCGTTATCATTCAACAAAATTCATCTCAATATTTTCCGAAATGTAATGCGTCCAAGAAAGATATTTGTTTTCATTAGTGCCAACCATGAATATTCACTTTGCTCAATGATTTCATTTTTATTGAAGAATGAGTTGCTAGTGTATTTATAATGAAATAAATAAATAGATATTGTTATCAATAAATCGATTAAAAACAAAGGCAAATTCCATCACGAATGAAACCTATTAAGAGAGAACGAATCAATACTGAATATCTTCACTTCAATGAGTATAAAATAAAATAATATACAATTACCAAAATAGTTTTTCCTAAATATTTGCATATTTCCAGAAAGTTCAGTGGGGACTGGAAAAACAGTAGCAAAACAGACTAAATTGTTATGAATGTTCTTTTATTTCATTCTCCTTCTTATAAGAATGATTGGAGCTGTAGTTTGCGGGAGATTTATGGAGAAGGAAGATACGTTAAAATAAATATTGCAGCTAAAGTTCTAAATCAATCATTGATTCTGTCAATCCACACATTTCAAGATCGGTTGAAATAATTGGTTGGTATTGTTTGGACCCCGAACAGACGATGTACGAAATCGGCAGCGGTGAGGCTTGCACTTAGAGAAGGAAAAATGTATCTGAAGAGACGGTAGAGTTTATAGAAATTGTATTCAAATGCGAGACTGTTAACATTGCTATAATTATGTTTAAGACAACAGATGTTAGCTAAATGTATAAGTATGCATTAAAATAAATTATCATATTATTGGCTAATGGCACAAACATTTGATCAATAACAAACAATTGTGGCAAAATAAAACTATAATAAATATAAAAGAAATAGAAGCAACCACGAAAATTTCCTGAGTAGATGGTGAGTGAGGAGATATCTAGGTACATTTACCAGAGACTTACCTGTTAACATTCTCCTCTTTCCAGACGCATACTGCAAATTAAGCCGTTCCATGTTCAACATTAAATGGGATATTGTGCTATGGCTGGCTTACGACAGTGGCATACATATTATTTTACTGTAATATTCCGGTCTATTACACCGAGTACGCAATTTTGTTATACGTTTGTCATTTTATCGATCTTGTCGCCGCGACAAAATGATAGCCCAGTTAAATGTTGTAGCCGATTCTATCGATTCTCTCCCACGAATAAATACATATATAAACAAACGTTGATGCCATGCACCTGTTCTGTATTAATTAAGGCTGGTATGCTTGTAGAATTCCTAAAATATCAGCAAAAGTCCGTAAAGGTATAACTTTTGGCTCTTCACTTTCTGAGTTCAAATTACATCGATGTCACCTTTACCGTTCACCCAATCAGCATTGCTAAAATAAAGCTAGTTATTCTTCGTATTTTTTTTCTTTGAATGCCAGGTATCACTTTGAGATAAGAGTTTGTTTGCATTTAACAGTTGCATATATTCCCGTAGGACGCATACCGATATTCAATCATTATTTGATAAGAGTTTTGTAAAATCCGTTTTAATAATAAAAAACGAAAATATTTGTTCTCAAGGAATGCATTTTAAGGAACACTATTTGGCAAATTTGAGAATGACTAGAATTACAAATAATACGATTCCACATACGGACATTTGTCATCATAGTTTTAGTAGCATTTCCTTCAATTTTAGAATGTTTTAGTTTTTGAATGAAGTACATATATGTTGCTGCAATTAAAATTTGTGAACTTAATATGCAAACAATAGCACACATACACATACACACAAACACACACAATGGCTTATATATATGTGTCTGTGTATGCATATATATATATATATACATATATGTATGTGTACCATTATAAGTATATATGAACACACACAC
>NC_068985.1:90340466-90341204 GCF_001194135.2 Octopus bimaculoides
AACACACACAATGGCTTATATATATGTGTCTGTGTATGCATATATATATATATATACATATATATGTACACATTTATGCATGTATATATTGGCACCTTTGCACATATGTTTTTTTCTGACGCAATTGCGCATATTTTAAGCCGTATTGACATGAAGTACTTATATGTGTGTAACATAATCTGTTTTGTTTTTATTTTTCTTCGTATTACTTTCTTTCAAACTGAGGATTACATTCAAACAATTACATAACTATAACTTTTTCATACATCACTAGGTAAACAAAAACTGACTGGAATGTTTTTCTATTGTTTTCTAACACTTGCACTAGCACTAAGCTACGCCAGTTTATATTCAATAAACTAATTTTGAAAATCAAAGAAGAACCCACGTGACGTTTTGCTCTGGGAATGATATATCACAGTCAAATTTTACTTGGCATCTATTAGTTCATTCGGAAAAATGCAGAATCTGTTTTTTTTCTTCTTCTTTGTTATATGGGTGGTACAGGGGAGCAGCATTATTTAAGATTTAAGGACACGTTCGTATCAAATCATTTCTCCCAGAAGATGTTTCAGATATAATAGCTATAATGGATATACGTATTTGAATGAATGTGTTTGTGTATATCTATCTATCTATCTATATATCTATCTATTTATCTAGATAGATAGATAGATAGATAGTTAGGTAGATTTATTCCTCCGTCTTTGTTTGGATTCACTATATATATATATATAT
>NC_068985.1:90341860-90343798 GCF_001194135.2 Octopus bimaculoides
TTTGCTTGTAAAATGTTGTCTTGCGCAAAAACACAAGAGTAACAGGCACGTGTTATTGATATTTCTAATAAATAGCCTGTTTATTTCTATATAAATACTTATTACTTATATCCTATGAAAAACAAAACAATAGATTCCCCCAGTGTGATTTTTTTTTTTTCCTTTCTAACACATGAATTACAACTCTGTGGAATTGTTGTTTTGTTCTCTGGCAAAATAATATTATTTATAGATAGCTTTGTGTACTTAAATAAACTGAACGCACGATGTGTTGTCAGTTGTATTTTTTATATATATCCGTTTCAAATATTCCTCCTCTCTTCCCAGAGAGTTATTTGTTACCATCTTGTTTCTTAATTCTCGGCCTGATACTTTGATGTATCTCTTAGCATTTTATTCGGTATATTTAATCATTTTATTAATAATATCATTTGATGTTCATTATGTTTCGATTTACATTTTCTGGGGATTATGTGCTAATTTTGCTAATATAACAAAGCTGATATCAATATTGATTATGGCTCTTGAAGAATAAGAATTTTGCCGCATCACATTTCATTTCAAACTACTATATTTGTGATAGATGTAATTCACCTGCAATTTGCAGACTGAAATAAAGTATCCGCCGTTGAGCACGCCCGAAGTTGTCAAATGACATCCGATGCTGTTTCTGGCCGCTTCTAAGACAACATTTCATATTTTTCCTGATATTTATTTTGTTTTTAACAGAGCAAGTCCATAAGAGATTCTTATGTCACGAGAAACATTGCAGAAAGTAGCCGATCGACAGTGAGTGATCATTAAGCATCATACATGGATGTCAATTTAAATAATTTATGTGTTTCATTAATGATATCTGTATCCTTACAGGTTAAAGTATATCTGAGAAGCAACACATATTCTAATAACATGTATAAATATATTTTCTTATGTTGTATTAAGTATGTTTGCAATTTTACTGAATTCGACATATATATTTCGTTGAATAAGTTAGCAAGAAAACAAGCACAAATATTATTAAATTTGATGTTCTTTAGTTCCAATTGAATTTACAACTGGAACTGAAAATTTACATATGTGATATATATATATGTAACATCATCCGACACATATATAGTTTGGAAATGTTAGTTGGTTGGATGTCACCCTTTATATCTTACCGAGGGTTGACGAGAAGAATAAGAGTACAAGGGATATGCAGAGGGAGAGAGAGAGAGAGAGAGAGAGACAGAGAGAGAGACACACAAACACACATACACACACCCACATACACACACCCACACACAGAGGCAGATAGATAGACAAAGAGATAACATATAAGTTGGAGAGAGCATGGACATACGAGGGTTGGTGACAAGCGAGGACGACAAATCGTTCTACACACAGTGAGGTAGAATCAATTAACATTGAGAATAAGCAAAGGAAGCAGAATATTTCTGAGAAGTATTATGAAAATTATACATATGTAGATAACAATATGTGTGTCTTTTGACATATGCATCTCAGTTTATATGGCTTTGTGTGTGTGTCTATGTATCGTGTCTATGTATCGTGTGTTTATGCATCGTGTGTCTATATGTGTGCGTGTGTGTGTCAACAAAGAATAATAAGCAGAGAACAGATATGTTATTTACTGATATATAGGGCATACACGTGTATCTGTAAAATACCGAAATAATTACATAATAGTGGCATTGATATTATGCAGTATGCTATTCACCTCGTTAGTTTTACGCAATATGCACAACAATCGACGTTAAAGCTCCATTAATCTTATGCAAATTCTCATGCTAAAATGGACCTTTAACGATTGTGTTGATATTTGGAACTTTCGTGCTACCGACGGAATCAGTTACCGGACCGCTAAGTTACGTTATCTTAAAAACACAAGCACGCACAATCTTATATATATATATATATATATATATATATATATAT
>NC_068985.1:90344157-90348836 GCF_001194135.2 Octopus bimaculoides
ATATATATATATATAAAGAACTTTCGTGTTACCGACGTTATCTCTTACCGAACTGCTAATTTCAATTTCAGAGTTGGGATCTAGACCTTTCAGGATCTACCCAATATCACTTCATGTCTTGCACACCGTTTCTCCAAGGAGTAGATCTTCAGTTCCTTTAGCCTCTCCCAGTGACTTATCTATTTCACAGAGTCAATCATCTTCGTTGAGTGGCGCTTGTTTGAATCCAGTTCCAAGAACTGATGGACATTTTGCTTTGAAACAGTTGGGAGCAGTATACCAGAAGACTCAGACCGCTACTAAATCAATGATTATTATGTGCTTTAGCAGCAAACTTAATTTCAGATTTGTTGATTTTTTCAGCAGCATCGTCTCCTTTAGTTCTGGTGTTGCACCGATATTTTATGTGTCCTTTCCATTGAAAATCCTCATTCGGAACACCAGCTCCTTCTTCTGCGACTTTTTCGGAATCTGTGGAACAATCATTTATGACTTAATCTGTGCTGTCACATTTGTTTTTGTTTTCGGTCCTGACATTTAATCTGTGAAAACGACTTGAAGGAGATATAAAAACGTTTGATGAGTTTGCTCTTTTGAAGTGAATTTGAATCGTCGATTTGAACTATTGATCTAAGGAATCCCTTGAATTTCTCTCTGTCCAGATTTCTATTTCTAATAGAGACCTGTGATCATCATGCACATCTACAAAACGTATGAAACATTTTCTACCCGTGAGTTTCGACTCAATTTTAGCACGTGATTATTGTATCACATTACAAATTTAACAGTATTACATATACCTGTGTCAATTTAATGTTGAATCTTAGATATATTTATTTGATTTCTCTCATTATAAAGATACTTAATTCTAAGTTATCTAGAAGTAGAAAACCCAAGAAGAATAGGGGAAAAAAAACGTGTGAGAGAGAGAAAGAGAATGAGAGGTAGAGAGACAACAATAGGAGATAAACAAGAGAGACACACAAGAAGGACATTTTACGGCTTTGTTTAAGGGAAAAGCTCTGTATTGATTAGGATATTAGAGTAGGATCTCAGAACAACATCATGGAAGTCACAAAACAAAGATTAAGATTATTTATTTTATATCTCACTGGGAATAAATCTAAAACTCGTTATATTGGTGAATATCTAAGGTAATACCTTGCTCAATAGAACATGTATTTACAAATACGAAATGAGAGATAACTGAAGAGAATGGGGAAGGTAACTTGAATCCAATTTAAATTAACAACAATGAAAACATTTGGAAATGTAATCATTTGGAAAAACTTTATACACTTAGTAATAAATATGGAAGAGAAACGAAAATAAAGTTAAAACGGAAAAGAAACCGAATTGATCCGTGCTAACGAGACTTAATAAAGACGAAATGGGACCATACACTGGGATTCTGGTGATGATAAGGGACCTGATAAAAACAACATGTATGCTCATTCATGTTCCTTTCCTTCCACCGAGGGAAAAGAAAAACTTCCAAAATTAAAAACTATAAAAAAAAAAAAAAATTAGAAATTATTTTCTCCCCTGAAGTATATGGAATATTCCTTCCTCTCTTCCTCTCTGTCTCACGGCTATGATAGTAACGTGAAGAAAAAAAAAAACAAACACGTTGATTCAAAACGGTGGCTGAGTTATTGCTCCCATCCACTCAAACATATGAAAAATACAAGGGTGCTAATCCAAATTCACCTTCATAGATGAATTAAAGGAAACACAAAGCCAGAATGACCAGAATTCGCCCAGAGAACGAGAAGGCCTGTGTAAGCATGTAGCACAAACATACACATGTGGTTATACAGAAGCCGTAACGCATGGTGAATATATTGGACAAAAATATATGGAGTGAAAGAACTACGTAAGGCATTGTTTGACATACATAAGAACTAAGTATTCTTAGTTCAATACATTTTTTTTTCCTTTGTCCCTCTCAACCATTCCTTTCCTGAAAAACAAAAGAGAAGAAAATGTAAATGACTTTAGAAGGACTAGTCTCAAAACCTAAGTAAGAATAAAATAATCTTTATAATCTTTAATTGATCCATGCTGAAGAGTTTTCATCAAGCTGAAATCGGTCCATATATAGATATTCAAATGTTAATAAAACATCTTATGCAAAAGCATGAAAGCCTTTTCGTTTTCCTCTTTTTCAAACAAGAGAGGAAACAAAAGACTTAGGAGACATTCTCTCTCCTGAAGTGAATAGATTTTCTCCTCTTGCCACTCTTTATCAGTCTTTCTCAGTGACTTGATGGAAATGTCCACCAAACAACAAAGACGATACAGAAACATATAAAAAAAGAATATTGTTTGCCATAGTCATGAGAGAGTGAAATATATTGTTTATGGATAACTTTTCTCTCTTGCTCTCTGTCTCTATGTCTCACTCCTCTCCCCTTCCTCTCTCTTTCTGTCTCTCTCTCTCTCTCTCTATGTCTCTCTCTCTATCTCTATCTCTCAGTGTACCTGTAGGTCAAGACCCAAGGACGCTATCTTTGATTTTAATCCTATCAATACATATGAAGTCCAAGCTGGTCTAGACACCACTTATGCGGTTTCGCTAAGATTTGGAGAAGTTTGTCATATTTGACTGGAGTTAAAAAATTCTAGTAAACATGCACTGCTTCTTAGCATAACGAGAAATATATACATATACATACATACAAACATACATATATTTATATATGTATGTATATACATACATACAAACATATATATATTTATATATGTATATATGTATATATATATATATATATATATATATATGGCTGTGTATATCACAGTATTAAATTTCGGACTGGTGAACTGGCGTATCAGTCAAATGTTTCTCATTGAACATGTGCAGTTTATATGCACACATACCTGTGTGTATACGTATTTATATAACTCTGTGTTTATGTGTGTTTGTATGAGTATGTATGTATATAGATCTGTGTGCGTGTTTGTTTGTGTCTTTATACATGTAAATATGTGTGTGTGCATTTATAAAAAAATTGTGAAACCCTTCTCTATCCAAATTATTTCATAAAGGTCAGATGTAAATTTATAAATTAAAAAAAACTTAAATTCCTTTATTACACACGGAAGGAGAAACATCACACTTAGACACACACATAGAGAGGGGGAGGGGGAATGCATAGAGATATATGTGTGTCAGTGTGTATACATCAACGAAGAAAGCACAATTGACAAGAAGCCACACGAACAGATTGACGTGCGCATATGCGTATGAACCCACATTTACGCATACACACACAACTCACACACATACACACACATGCGAGCATATACGCAAACGAGTAAACATACGAATTTGCACATTCATGCAAACCATGCATGCATAGTTCTATATTCATGTGATTTTGTACATAACCATGTGTGTATATATTGTTATATGTACACTTCGAAAAAGAAATTATATTTCTTGCCACACGATTCAACGGATTACAATATGAAAAGTGCAATATCTAAGATTAGTAAATTTTCATTCAATTTCTTTTGTTACTAGAGGGCGGTTCGTGACAGTCGACTATAGCAGGAGTTGGGTTTTGTTGCTTCGCCCACATTTAAATATTCACAATTTGAATCATGGCTCCTATATTCGTAATATATTCAATATTAATGCTTTCCAGCACTTTACGTTACCTTGTACATATACTATTTCCATTTGAATCTCAGTCACTAGATATTCATGTAGGTTTGTATTTTTCTTTATATTTTTGTTGGTTTCCTCATAAAACTTATATAAGTATTGATACGTGCATTTAAATCTAAATTTGCATATATTCACGATGCATTTCGAATTATGTGTCACTTGATAATATTCATATCTTGAACAACGCCAGATTAGCATAGCAAGGAGTTCTTCTCGTTACATGCAGAGGCAGCCATTATTACCGTCATTAGAAAACTCATATGCGGCTCACAATAGAACGTGGCTTATATGATTGAAGTGCTGCTTGCTGTTGAACAGATTCTCGCCAATACCAAGAAATGGATCTGCTATTGATTGGCAGAAGGTTAGAGACAAAATGCAAGTTCGTTCACGGTTACAGATTGCATTCCTACCATTGTATTTCTTTTTTCTACTAACACTACATAGATCTTTGTTCCTTGGCGATGGCTCTTTTAATGCTCTCTCGATGCATAAATTTGTCATTAATTTATTTAGCCTCAACCCAACACTATTTTGTTTCTATGAAATCCTCAAGCGCCGTCGATAGTTTCTGCGGTAGAATCTCCTATCGAGGACCCTATGGAAATCATGTCTTCGTTAAACGATTTTATTTTCCTTAGTTCAAGTGAGATATCACGGGCTCCAACAACACCACTCTCAACGAACATGTAGAAGATATTCACTTAGCAAACTCCTTCAAATACAGCAGTAAAATAATTTAAATTCATAATATATTCAAAAACTCTTAGACATAAAATTTGATGCGTTCGATTCAGGCTTGTGACCAGCAGAGTTTCTTTTCTTGTTATTTTGCATGATATTGTTCTACCTTGATGAATATCTATCGTACGACTAATATGAGATACTAAAATGATACAAATTGCTCTCCCCCTATATCTATCCCTCTCGTTCATTCACCCTCTCTCTCTCTCTTCTTTCTTTCTGTCTGTCTCTCTATAAATATATATATATATATATATATATA
>NC_068985.1:90349855-90353883 GCF_001194135.2 Octopus bimaculoides
AAACATGCAAATTGAAAGAACAAAAATGATGTTAAAATGAATTATTTTTTGCATGCTCCTTTTAAGCATTAAGCGCTTATTATTTTTTTTAATTCTATACATTGAAGAATTAAATTTAAAAATAATAATAATATTAAATGACACAGGTGCAGGCGTGCCCGTGTGGTAAGAAGCTTGCTTCGCAACCACATGATACCGTGTTCAGACCCACTGCGTGTGACATTGGGCAAGTGTCTTCTTGGTCGGCCCGACCAAAGCCTTGTGAGTGGATTTCGCTGACAGAATCTGAAAAGAAGCTCGCTCGAAACCTGAGAGAGTATTTTACGTTTCGAGCCTAAGCTCTTCGACAGAAAGGAACACAGAAATATTCAGGGAGAGAAAATAGAAAAAGGTTTGGTGGTTAGCGTTCTATCATGACATACACATGTGTGTGTGTGTGTGCGTGTGTGTGTATGTGTGTGTGTGTTTATGTGTGTGCCTTTATGGCTGTCTTTGTCCCCGAACCATCGCTTTTCAGGTGATGCTGGTGTGTCGATGTCCCCTTTGTCCAAACTTATCGGTTTGACCAGAGAGACCGATATAAGTGCTAGGTTTACAAAGTATAAGTGCTGAGGGTCAATGGTTTCGATTAAAAGGGTAGTGCTCCAGAAGGGCCGCTGTTATATGGCTGAAACAAATTAGACAATAAAAGAAACACATAAAAATAAGTATAACAATATTACAATGAAAACTATTTGAGACTAAATGTTACGTTAAACTTGGAATGAAATTATAAAAATGTCAAAAATTTAAGGTTAAATATAAAATTATTTTCAAATGTTGATAGAAGGTCAGTAATTTCGGGGTGAGGGATAATTGCATTATATGGACGCCAGTGTGTAACTGGTACTTATGTGCTTGACCCCGTAATGATGAAGGGCACAGTTGATCACGGTGGAATTTGAACACTGAATGTAAGGAAAGACAAAATGCTTCTTAGCACTGTGCTCAGCATGCTAACGTTTCTGCGAACTGACTAGCTTAATTTTAAACAAAATTTCAAAAGATTAAGAAGTTATGCATAAATGAATTAGAAGTACGAAAGGTTAAAAAATTGAAAAAGTAATGAAATGAAAAAATTTTAAAGATATAAATTGGAAAATTCTATTAGCTGAAGTATAAAGGTAGAAGTTAAATCCATAGCGATAAAAAAAAATTAAGAGTTAAATTTACCAGATTAGAAATAAAAAATTAAACATATCAGTGTGAGGTTATATAATATTCTAAGTGGTAAACTTGAAAAAATACATAAACCGTTATAAGCTTTAAGAAATATGTGAGGTATGAACCTAGATATGCGAATGTAAATGAGTGGATGGTGATCAGTGATAATCCATGGGTTTATAAGAAAAGTTGATTTTACAAAAATATGAAATAATTATATAGACGGAAAATGTACGGATATAAAAAATAAGAATATATGTCTATAGGTCTACATCTTGTTATCGTATATAATGTTTCACACAGGTCCACATCTAAATTCTTCATGTGCGCATGCACACATAATTGTGGTTGATTGTATATGGGTCAATAAGCTTCACAATGAAAAAGATATAAATACTTCCTTAAGAAAGGTAATGATAGAAAACGTTTAAATAAAATAACCGAAGTTAAACCATTTAAATAAAATAATACAATAAAAATCGAAAAGTAAAAATATATAAAATAATATAAAATTTCATAGCTGCTCTCGTTACTTGTGTGGTGAAGGAAATCAAAAATATTAGAATGTACTCGGTGGCTTGCTGGCACTAGGATCAAACAGTTCTTCAGGATAAATCGCCTTTCTGTATTCCTAAGCTCGCACATTCTATTGCCGTTAGCTTAATATTTGCATTATACCAGAATGTTGCAGTTAATTGTGTTTTTGTAGCTTTCCTTTCTAAATTCCCTGCATTGCGAATTTGGTAGTGGTTAGCGTGCTCCATTGTCTAAAGGAAGAGTTAAGATTTTTGAATCCTTCCTCGTATTTTCCATCGATAAATTTAATGTAACTCTTGGTACAGGTGGTGTTATTAGTAATGATCGCTTCATATACAATGGGTTCGGCCATATACGCTCCATTCAGTTTATACAGATCTCTATTCCTGAAAGGACAAACGACTTCTCTTGGCCACATCGATCGCCCATACGTCATTTAGGTGTGATGGCGTATTGGTTAAATCGTCAGAGCTTTGGTTTAAATGTGTGTGTATTTGACTCAAATCTCTGCACTGTCTGTCCAAATTTCGTCGACATCAATTTTACGACAATTTGTCCGTGGATTCTAAGTAACAAACCAGAACAATGAATTAATGGCACTTTTAGATCACCAAGAGCACGCTGTGCATTGTATCTTCCAGTTATCTTCTGGTAAGTGTATAGGCCGTTAGTCTGAGATGTTTGAAAGAAGTAATGTCTTGGTGTGGACGGAAGGAATTTGTAGTATTTTATAAGGGTACGTTTTCCACATATTACTCGTAACTTGTAAATAAAATATGTGTACAGGTGTAGATATAAGATCAACTCTGTCCGAAAGAAGACAAACGTACCTACACACCGCGATAAATACACATATGCAATCACGCACCCACACTCGAATATCAACAATATAATGTGTACCTATAAATCTGTTTGTATGTTTAATTGTGAGAAATCCGTTACTTTCAGAATTAGTATATAAGTATCACGCATCCAACTCTATTCCAACATCCTGTAATGGCGTTGGATCTAAAACTAACGCTCGATATAAAAGCGCCATATTCCAGTGAAATTCAGGGAATAAGATACGAGTTGCATGACACAACGTGATTTGCTGCATGATATATCGCTTAGAACAACAATAATGTTTCTGCTGTTCTTTGGATACTTTCGTCATTATATTTGTGAGTCTACAGGAGATTCGCGGAAGTCGTAGCAGTCTTGTACGATTATTACTGAATGTAACAGGTTTCCTTTAAAATTTATTTTAATGGAAAGCTTCTAAAGTTCTTTCACTTTAAAGAGTTTATTTCAATGAATAGATTGTTCTAAATGATATATGCATACGTACTAAATGAAAAAATACATATCAAGAAAATGACATCCCAAACAGTGAAAAACACGTAAACATACAACGTGAGATAATCACGGAACAAAATACAAAAAAGAAGTCTAACCGCTACGCCTTAGTTGTCGAGTGTGATATGATTCCCTATATATATTCATGTGTTGGCTCAACGAGAGAAGAATGCTGATATTATATCTTCCGACTCTGATCTTCGACCACGTACTTTGATATCTGTTATACAAACCATCAGGGTTATATATTGTATTCGCTCGAGCTCAGGATACTGTGGAGCGGATATAGTTCCTGTGGACTATATCTTGAAAACATAGTACGCCATCTTATAGTTTATTGACAACGTATTGGCGGAAATACACGGGCATCTACTGTTTTTGATGTTTTTCTTACGCACACCATACCGTCTTTAAAATGGATACTTTAAATAATTCAACATGGGATAATAGGCGAATATATGACTGAGGAAATAAACAGCCCACACAACTTCTAGCCTTGTGAGTTAATGTGGTGGTTTGTTAAAGAAAACTTAGTGTAATCTCTACATATGTACGTATATATGAACGTGCGTGTGAGTGTGTCTGTGTTTCTGACACACTATCGCTTGATACCAAGTATTGCTTCGTTCAGGTTCATACAACTTAATGCTTCGGCGCAGGAGATAGAAAAATGTCAAAATTAATAAATAAGTACTGAGCTGATTTGTCCGACTAAACTCTTCACGGTGGCGAACGAGCATGGCTGCAGTCTAATGATTGAAAACAGTAAATCTTAAAAGGTAAACTATAAAAGAAGATAGTTCTATATATATATATGTATATATAGAAATGTAGATATACACAACGTCCGTAAATCTGTATACACACAAACATATACAGTAGCACCTCGGTTTTCGAACAAATCTGATCGCGAATAAATCGTGCTTTATATATATATGTGTGTGTGTGTG
>NC_068985.1:90354902-90360241 GCF_001194135.2 Octopus bimaculoides
TATATATATATATATATATATATATATATATATATATATATATGTGTGTGTATGTGCGTGTGTGTGTTTGTGTGTGTGTATGTGTGTGTGTGTGTGTGTGTGTGCGTTTATGAATGTATGTATGTCTATATAAAGCACGATTTATAACTCGTTTGTAAACCGAGTTATTACTGTATTAAATTAATATGAGAAAGACAAGAGAGAAAGCACCATTTATTCGTGATCAGAGTTGTTCGAAAACCCAGGTTCTACTGTATGTACATATATACACACGCATACATATATATATGAATATATAAATACACACACACCTATGTATATATGACGTTAACATAGGTACATTCGGAGTGGACAGACGTGTGGCAACACAATAACAATTACAATACTATAATGTAAATATAATTCATCAGAAAAGGGAACAAATAACATGACATATCGACTGAGGCAGAACCGTAGTACAACGTCGATGGAATGAAAATTGTGGATGCCATATTTTGCTACTGTTAATGATATCAAGCTGTGGATTATTGACGCAGAAAATTGAATGAGGTTTATAAAGAATTATCTTTGGAAACATTAGATGTCAAGTGCATATGCAAACACGATTGCACAGAACTTGTGGGTTTGAAGGGCGTAAATATTAGGTGTATACAGCAATGACAAATGTTACGGAAATTTATATTTTCGACGAAAATGACGGGCTATGAATATTGTGACAAACTGCTTGCATTACAAGTCACTCAAAATGGTAAATTTGCATTTACTTGAATGCAGCGCTAGAAATACAGTCGAATACAATTAAATTGATTAGATTAATGTGGGAAAAAATGCAGATTATACATTTTAAAATATCTGATAACCACCGAGGCGAATCCTTGGTAATGGAATTTAGAGAAAATAAATTTGAGAAAACGAAGAATATGGACTGTTATGTTACAGAACCAATAGATGGGATCAATGCTTAAAGGGAAATAGTTTAGAAATGAATATCATATAAAACATAACTACGGAGATAATTGATTTGAAGCCAATGTGGAAATGGTTATTTTTCTTTATATCACTACAATATTGTTTTGGTAACAACATTCACGAACATTTATCTACTAACACTTTTTTATACGGAAAGCTCTTTTCTATATCAAAGCCTGGTGAATCCGTATGGCATATTACCAGGCAATGTACGCCACTAGCCCAGCAAGAATACAAGAAACGTTATGACAATATAGCAAGGATTGTCCATTGGGCAGTTTGCAATTAGTATGGACTTCACAGAGCAAAATGTGTGGCACGAACATAAACCTGAAGGCATCATCGAAAATGATAATGCAAAGATCCTATGGGATTTTATGATTCAGTGCAACCATCAGATAGGGAACAGGAAACTAGATATAATTTTAAAGGAGAAAGAAAGCAAAAGATGCTGGATCATTAATATAGCCTGCCAAGCTGATAACAAAGTAGGCGATATGGAAGAAAGAAAGTTAATAGATATACAGGTTAGCCTGGGAGGTTAAGTAGTTGTTGTCGCAGAAAAAGGTGGTAGTCGTACCAATAATTGTTGGAACCCTGGGAAGATAAGTAAAATTCTTGAGAAGTACATGGAACAAATAGGGGCTGCAATAATGGTGTGGTGTGCTCGGAACCTCTTGAAAACTCCGGATGGTGCCCGAAAAAAAGGGGTGTTACTTTAGTTTACTGATAGTGAACAGCTGACACCGTAGTACATCTCCAGCGTTAGAAACTGGGCAAACACAATAATAATAATAATATATTTATGAGTATTCATTTTCAATTTTTATCCATTTATATATCTATATATGTGTGTATGCATGTATATATGTATGTATGTATATATTTATCCCCCTACTATCACAGATGTTATATATATATATGTGTGTGTGTGTGTGTGTGTGTGTGTGTGTGTGTGTGTGTACGTATACGTATATATGTATATAACTATACAGATGGAGAAGAGGGTGATGATGGAATTGAGTGGAATTTCGTTCTAAGATGCGTTTATTTTGAAAATAATTGCTGTTACACTGATGTGATGTTCTCCTCTACACATTTTTCTGTCTGCTCCGAGTAAACGACCCAACCTAAAACAGGAAATAACGACTATAATTATTGTCTATTTTCTTAGTTTCTCTGTCATTTTTTCTGGATTTCGTTTTAAATTAACTTCTCTCAGAGTAGGTATTTCGAAACATTTGAAAAGATTTGTGCATTATTTCAAATTATTTTTATATCAGAGTAAATGTACATTAAAAAAAAAATACAATTCTAGCAGACTATTAGTTTTTACGTATTTTAAAATCATGTTCTGTTTTTTTTTTATATTTCATACGTTCAAAGAGTTTATTAACTTAAAGATGATTCATTCAACAATGCTAGAAATTAGTAAATGTTGGAGACAATATTGTATTTCTGCTTGCTAACACTTCAAAGGATGTTTAAAATGTAATTTCGAATATAAACTATATTTATGTATTAAATGTCACTGTATATTCTGTCCATCTATGTTAGCACATCTGATATTCTCTGACAAATTGATGTTCTTTGAGAATCAGAGTATATATGTTGATATATATATATTATTGTCAATGTATTTATGTACTGACAGTTTACATTTCTATTTACTGTCCCGTTAATATAAATCGAAGTCTTCCTAAGTCCTGATAAGCTGATTACGATAAGAATATATTGTAACGCTCATTAAAATATTGTTTCAAGCTCACCTTCCTTCATATTTATCCTGATATGACTTTGTTAATCTACAACACATCATATGTTGCACATTTCTCCACAGGAAGAATTTGGAATTAGCAAATATATTCTCCGAATTCACACATAATGAGTTTATCAGTTTTAAAAGCATGATACCAGGCATTTCAGTGGTTATCATTTAAATTTAGGGTTTCTTGTCACATAATCACAAAAGTTTTGTCTTAATTAATCTCCTAACTACTTGTTCGGGTCCCCTCATTATAGCTGATAAAGTCAAAAAGCATTCTGTCATTCTATGATATTCGACTAAATTCGTTGACCTTTAATGTATACATTAAGCCGATAAAAAATATATTTCACTCAATAAATATTCAAAGATGTTTTATATTAAACTGTAAGCTTCAACATGTTCATTATATGATGGATAATATCTGATTTTCAATTCTGAACAGTGATGACTGTAGTAAATAGATAGAATATAGCCAACACTTCCGACAGGCCTGTTGCTGCAGTATTTGTCGTGGGATAACGTCTATCCTGACACGGTTGTGTTAAAATCTCAATAAATATTAGAGGAAAACGAAAATCCGTCCCAACAGCAGGCTGTCATCAAAAGCATAAGATATATCCCCCGCTTCGATTCCATTAAATGGTGTAGACTTGCAACCAAAACACATAATCGGATGATTATTCATTATATTCCATACGTGCAAATTAAAATCCCCACCTCTGGTGTTTTCGTTGGCCGCTGGTGGGATGAATGTTCGTATCTGCTGATTATTTTCTTCTTATAGCAGCAAGTCCACAAAATATGTTATCTCAGGACAACACTGCAGCAACTGGTCTAAGTATTTTTACATTCAAGATACATATCGTCTCAAATGCGTTTACCTATTTACGAATGGAAGCTTTATCAGCGACATTTTCTACAACGATGATTTCCTAGTAGCTTCTCTCCTATTCTCATCTCATTACGAAACCTCTTTAAATGGGAAAATATGTCGATTGGCGCAGTAGCGAGATTATTATAGCTACTTATTCGGATACTGAGATTACTTTCTCGTAACGTAGCGGTTCGTTAAAAGACACACACACACACACACACATTTATATATATATATATATATATATATATATATATATATATATGTACGTATGTATGGTGCGTGTATGTATATATGCATGCATGTATGTATGTACGTAAGGTTAAGAGATTTTCCACGAATAAATTTATATGAAAAATCACTATAAGATAGATTCACCAGATGTTTTTAGCTGACGATGTTGAACATAAGACAGGTGATATACTTTAGACCATGTTGTCTAAGCACCTCAAATTTCTGGCCGAGTAGAGCTGAATGTAAGTAGCCTCCGTCTGATTACGAATTTCGAACCGGAATTCCGATGCCATTTCAGTTCATCTCTCCCTTCTTTGGAAAGATGTACCAATTATGCAAAAAAAATTCCACTATTCATCGAATAACGTGTAGTTAGAGACCTTTTATCAATCCCGAATTTATGTTTCAGAAATTGACCTTAGAAGACGTGACTGATTCTCTCCAGACTGTTTAGCACAAAGGATTCGAAGCAGTAGATGTAGTCTCACGCATAGGGATCTGCCGATCATTAAAATTACCGTTACTCGACTTGCTACTATGCCAGTAGACAGTAGCACTGCTGTACAGAGATCAAAATGTGTTACTCGTAATGTCCAACTACTATGATAGAAAAAAGCAATATGCGTGGCTAGAGATTAACTAGACCTACAAGGAGTCGGTGCTTCATATCGGGTGTCATTACGTGTGAGGAAGCTGCCGAAGTGAGAGATTACCCTACGATCACCTTGACAAGGGCCATCGCTAATACTCAAACGTGATTAATGTTGCTGGAAACGGTACATGCAAAACGTGGTTGTTAATAGCTTTGGTGATGCGCAGTTTACACCATCATTATCTATTAGGAGAAATAGACTTGCTTGCACGGGTGCTCCAGCCATTTCTTACATTTCCTGTCTTAGAAATAATGAGTAGATGGAATTTATTTGGTCGAAACCAACATTCAAAATGTCCATTCTTCTCTTGATTTGAGATATGGACACGTGTACAAGGCGGTGGGAGAGTGCAGGTATATCATGCATAAAACAGCTGATAAACCACTACTCCACCGATTCTAGGCAGATTATCTCATTGAAACGAAATTCTTTATCTTCAAATGATAATTTCATGACATACGTGTTAGCCTCGTAATACATTTCTCTACCCAGCAATCTATAATGTAATCAGGGGCCTTTAACGAAACTTGAGATGCTAGCTGTCCTTGTACAGCAAATAATCTTGTAGGGGTTTTAATCGCTGGCTACTCAAATAGATGTAATGTATTATTCATTATTAATTATCTTCACTCACAATCTGATATTCCCAAACACTACCCTGCACAGACATAGAGATGCACATACACATACAGACACACGTAGATAGGCATATGGACACGTTCATATATTACGTCCATAATGGCTTTTTGGGAAGTTATGTGAAAATAACAAGTTTATAAAGAGAGGATTGTATAAAAACATATACACTTTATATATATATACACTTTATATATATATATAT
>NC_068985.1:90360332-90365413 GCF_001194135.2 Octopus bimaculoides
TATAAATACTTGCGTGTGAAATAGAACACTCGTTTAGGCAAAGAAGATATGTAGATGATTAATATTTGTTTCTATTCTATTCTGTATTCGTTTAATTGCAAATAATAATAATGATAATAATAATAATAATAATAATAATAATAATAATAATAATAATAATAGTAATAATAATAATAATAATAATAATAATAATAATAATAATAATAATAATAATAATAATAATAATAATAATAATAATAATGGTAGTACCTTGGTTACATTAAATCGAATTGTCAAACCTCTGATTCATGTTTCTTCTCAAGAATATGTTTTGATAACGGCACTATAATATATAAAACATTGATATCTTCTAGATAAATACAATATATTATTAATAAAATATTTCGTTTGTGACTCTAATAGATTACTTTGCTTCTCTAACGTAATCATTTGTTTTGTTTTGTAGATGATATCTTGAAGATAAATGAAACAATATAAATATGGTCTTATTTTCTTTACAGAGAACATTTATACTTCTTCGTAACCTTACTTTTGTTTATGTTTATAGCCGGTGATATTTTATAGGTATCTCTATCTTTAAGTGATATTAGATTGCCCTCCTAAATCATTATCTTAGTGTTTCAGATATGAAAATCATTTGCAAGATTATTTTATATGATTTCCTTGTACACACGTATATTATTTCTGAATAGAGAAAATAGAAAAGTAGTGATATTGAGTCACCTCGCTTTGATGCAAATAGAAACTACTTGCCGCGAGGACATCGGTAAATATATGTAGCATTAACACGTGCTACTTCCATAAGTCAATGCTGTTTATTTTTTACACACAGAGAGTTTGTTGAAGTTATAAACAACCAGAGTAACATCCCAGTTAAAATAGAAGTACTTTAGACTCCACTACAAAAGTTACTATCAACAAATATTTTATTAACTCTATGATGACTAATATTTAGGAATTAATAGGAAATCTTCATATACTTGCGTCTTTCATGATCAAAGAAAATTGTTGGTGAACCTGGCCATTAAAATATATTGGTGCTTTAAGTAGGAAGCAAACCTCACTTTTCCTTGACAGAAATGTTTGTAGAAGAGACAAAGGCTAACATAAAATTCGATACTAGTATTTATTTGAAGAAGCGTGGCCTAGTGGTTATACTGATGCTTTAACGATTGTATGATCGGGGTTCCTATTTCCGGTAGCTGCGTTGTGTTCTTCACCAAAACACTTTATTTCAAATTCCAGAAGTCCCGTCAGCAGTGAATGATCTGCAGCAATAGCTGAGAAATTCACCCTTAGACACACCAGCAATCCGTTCATGTGGCCGTGTTGTGGTCTCGCACTTTTATCGGTAGCTCTTGCTTTATAAGTGCAAGGGAAAACAAAAGCTATTTATATTCGTGTATCGCTTTCGTTACTATCATTGGCTGCATTTTGCAATTAAGTATAGCCAATAACCTGTTTCTTCCGTTATATGGGACCTATTAACTGTGGCAAAACTCATTTACAATTCATAATCATCAATGCTGTAAAATTCATGTTTGTTTTCTATACACAGGGAGCACTCTCCTTCTATTTAATAAATACGAAGTTCTTGCATTGTGCATTAGCTTTGAACAGCATATGCCACTGATCGGATGACAACGAAACATTCAAAATCACAATGACTCTAAAAAGAGAATCAAGTGAAGACGATGTTGATGTCTTTCATCGATGCGAAATGAATTATTCACAGTTCACAGAGAAATCGAGATGACAAATGGATAAATGATTGTAATGTTAGTATCAGCCCGAATATGGCATGTGCGCGTTCGAACTGGGGAACGAGCTACACACTGACTTTCGTCATATAGAAAATATCTCGCTTTCTGACAAATGGCGTGTATACACCCAGATAAGCTTGCAGCTCCCTCTACCTAGACTGTGAGATGCTAGCGTTTCTTGAGTAGTTATCTCTTCTTCGGTCACATACACTTGGCAGAGGTCACTACGAGCTGAATAAAAAGATTACCTCTCCGATGCTTTTCCAGTCACCGTACGATGCGTACATCTCACAGTCTAGGTAGATGGGGCTGTGAGCTGATCTAGGTGTATACATAGCATGTGTCAACAAGCGAAATATATTCTCCGTTGGAAAAACCAGTGAGTATTTTGTTCCCCACTTCGAACGTTCTTCAAGCGTATTCGGACTGATAATAACATTACAATCATTTATTAATTTCTCATTTCAATGTTTCATGTATATATAAAATATTTGGAGTGAAAAAAAAATATATTGTAATTTCACTTATCACTACGTAGCTCCCCCTTCGGAATATAGGTTTATCTTATTAACAGTATAAGTTCATAAGATAATCATGAAGTTCGTAAGTTAATAGCTTATGCCTTTGTTATCTCTTCCTTTTTCTAACCGCTCGACTAACATTTCGTTCAAAAACATACGTATATTGAGTCGGAATGGTTTATATCAGATCTGATCTGAAACGTTGCAACCATCATGAGGTTTACCAAATTTTCAGTGTTGAATTCTGGTGTTGATTTTCTGGTGTGTTTCTTTTTGAAATCATGGTAGAATACTTTGAACGGTAGAATACGTCTTGAGCGGGTGGCTATTTCTGTTTGACTAACTATATATTACTTATAACCTACGTCTTGATGCTACCGGATTTTTACCCGATTAGAAATACAGCAATGCAAATGGAATATATTGGAAAGAAAAATATATCAGATAAATAAATAAAAAATAGGAGTTTAGTTTAAAGGATACAATCGAAGGATATAGCGATAAAATGAACTTTGTGTTTGTTAGAAATATAAACATAACATGAGTGATATCAATAACATTTCGTAGTCCCATTTATACATTTTGAATATTATCAGTACACGACTGAGCAGAATATTTTAGTGATAAAATAAAGTTGATATATGATCATGTACTGTTTCTTTCAACGAACTTGGCGTTGATAATTAAATATTTCCGCCATTTTTGTATACAAATCGTTTCCACACTATATCTTCCATCGCCAAGTATTTGCGATTATTCTTGTCAAAAATATATTTTCATAAAAATAATATAAACAGGGAAAGAGACAAATTGGCGTCAGTTTTATGAAGTCGATAAATGCTTGAGAAGATTTAGTTTCACCTCACACTTTCCTGTCGTAAAATTATCCGGAGTTGATTTTCGATTTCGTTTTTTCTCACTGAAAAATTTCTGGGTTGTGTTCAACAGACTACAACACATTCATTCAACAGTTAAGTCTAACGTGTAAATCTTGCAAGTGTATAAACTAATGTTATAATCTATAATTTGTAGCAGCAAATATTCTAGTTATACCATGTACTATCCATTTGCTTATATTTTGAGGCATAATTTTATTAAATATATCTATGATTCCTTAATTATGTTTAAAAAAAAAATTATATTTTCATTTTTGATACAGATAAAGCAGTTTAAAGCGAAACACTTGAAGACGCAGATTACATGAGAAACGATAAATAACCTCAGGAAGATAACTCTGTACTTGAAACGAAAACACTTTAAGGATAGTAGTTTGTTGAACATGTGTACAACGAAAAGCGATGCACCGAGGATGCTCAAAGGACATAACTAAGTACAAACAATGCTGGTGTAAAATACGAAAATGTTATCGGTGTGGTCATTGATAGAAATTTATTATATACATATATAAGTATGACTAAAATTTAGCAAAAATATGTAATGGCTTATGTACCGATATCAAAATTATATAAACGTGACAACTTATTCATATGTCTATAATACTGGAATTATTGCATAATATGCAGGGCTACGGCAACAGCTATTATTTATATGAAACAGATGTAAAACGTACATTGATTGTATGATTCTTATATTTGTATTTAAAAATTTCCATGAAAATACACTAGCGTTTTATGAAAGTATGTTACCTGTTTCATTCGTTTTATAAACCGATTTAATATCTTGTTAGAAAGTGGAACTAAATGAAATGATTATTCATGATCTACGACCTGGAAATTCACCTTCTAGGCGGCTTCGGAAGAATTTCTGTTGACACTTTCGCCACCATTTTCTCTTACTCTTTCCTCCTGGATCTAGCAGCTCACTTGCGATAGACCGGTGCCCCGTCCAGTTGGGGAACCTATGCACAATTGAAACCGGGAAACCGATCACTATGAGTCAGGCATGACTCGAGAAGGAACAAATAACAACAAATATTTAACTTCCTAAATAATACTTTGGGTATATTGCTATTTTCCTATCTAGTAAAATAAATATCTAAAAGTCGTTAACTTATTAACCGACGAATTTGCTAGCTGTCTCAACGTTTACTGACTGACGGTCCTACTAAAGAGATAAATAACTAACGAGCTGGATTCCGTATGAACTAAATTGGATTAAAACCTATATGAGTATACAACGAATATATAATTTGATATAATTTACTAGCTAACTGAATAATTAATAGGGTATTTCACTAACTAACTAACTAACTCACTTGCTTACTTACTTACTATGGGACGACTTTACTAGCTAGCTACATATACTACCAAACTTACAGATAACTTAGTATTTTGCTACTTACAAGTATATCTGCTTCGATACCTAACTAATTATCTAAATAAGTAAAAAAAACTCAATAGTTTGCTGGACCAATGAGCTAGCAAGCTATTTAGCAAACTGAAGCACTAACGAGTGAAACTGCTAGCAGTGCACAAAAGACCTGAACATTACATTAGCAATTCGAAACTGCGGCTACGTTTGATACGCCTCCTCAATGATTCACACAAATTCACTGACACACAATTTCTATTCTTCAGCAGACTCTTCTTACTCCTTTATTCTTTTACTTGTTTCAGTGATTTGGCTGCAGCCATGCTGGTGCACCACCTTTAGTCGAGCAAATCGACCCCAGGACTCATTTTTTGTAAGCCTAGTACTTATTCTATCGTCTCTTGTTCCGAACCGCTAAGTTACGGTGGTCGTAAATACATCACCATCTATTGTCAAGTGATGTTGGGGGGACAAACACAAACACACAAACATATGCACACACACACACACACGCACATACACACAC
>NC_068985.1:90365595-90370815 GCF_001194135.2 Octopus bimaculoides
ATATATATACGACGGGCTTGTTTCAGTTTACCCCTACCAAATCCTCTCACAAGGCTTCGGTTGCCCTGAGGCTATAGTAGAAGATACTTGCCCAAGGTAACACGCAGTGGGAATGACCCCCAAACCATGTGGTTAGTAAGCAAGCTACTTACCACAAAAGAGAACACAGAAGAATACGTCCCATCACCTTCAAAGAATTCCTGCTCAATTTACTCCAAGGTATACCAGATATAACCCAGTCAACTGTCTGCATGGATGTGTCATGAAACGACAAAATTTCACTTTAGAATAACAGATTCTCTCAGATAGTACTATGAAGTTATGCACGGCCAGTGCCAATGTTTGGTTGAGACATATCTATGTAATCTACCTAATAGCTAATTTATCCACTAGCTATTTAACAAGCGAACAAACAAATACACAAACTAAGTTAGTCACAACAAAACTAACTAGCGCACGGAATGGAAAAGAAACTTTGCAGCTTCTGATCACGAACTATTTATACAAATAAATATATAAATTCATTCGCTGAATGATATATGCGGAAATAGAAAAGTAACTTATTAGCTGACTAGATATCTACCAAATGACTAATTAACTCAGTTCTATATTTAAGAGATGAGGAATTATGTACATTATTTATATTTGACGGATATTTGTCCTCAACTTGTTTCAGGTTAACATAACGTTTCGGCTGATTTACCCTCTAACCTTCATCAGGTGTCTTGGGGAAATTTAGAACCTGGGTTGTCACTCCTAACGTATTTTTAGATGTTATTGTTATTATTATTATTATTATTATTCAGGTCACTACCCGGAATCGAACTCGGAATCTTGGGGTTAGTAGCCAGCGCTCTTAACCACTACGTCATATGCCCATGCCCAGTGACCCGAATAATAATAATAATAATAATAATAATAATAATAATAATAATAATAATAATAATAATAATAATAATAATAATAATAATAATAATAATAATAATAATAACAATAATAATAATAATAACAACAACAACATCGAAATATACCATAGGAATGAGAAGACAGGGTCCAAATTTCCCCCAAAACACGTGAGGAATCCTGGCGGATATATTAGCAGAAACGCTGTGTTAACAACAAACAAGATGAGGACAAATATCCGTCAAATGTAAATGATGTACATATTTCCTCATCGCTTAAATATAGAACAGTAGTGAACTATTAGACAAATAAATTTACTCGCACTATATACGAAAATCTTATTAAGTAACTAACTAAATGTGTACTTATCTAGCTTGCTAAGTAACTAAATAAATGACTAAGTAGTTAAATAACTAAGTTTTTAGCTAAATAGCGTATAAAACAAATTATTATATTGTTTATTAGCTGCCTAGCTAAGTGACAAAGTAGCTACTGGCTAACGAGTTATTTGACAATCTAACAGACATGATATCCAGCTTGCTAATTACTGAGATAACGATTTAACAAACTAAGGAGCTGGTTAGTTTTAACAAATCAGATAGATGACTAATGAAGTAGATAGCTCGAGAGCTGACTATTTAACTAACAAAATAATTAAGTAGCTATGCATCTAAATAGCTTCAGTGCTAACTGATTAACAACCGACCTAAATAGCTAGCTGTTGAAGTATATTTTTAGCAAGGTACCTGATAAACAAAGTAACTAAATATTCATCTGCTACCTATATAGTTTATTAGCTAGCTAAGTAAATAATTATCGAACTAACTTCTTCACTACACGCCTAACTAATTACCTAGCTACTTTGTCACTTACTTAGGTAGTGCAAATAATATACACAAATGTACTAACTAACGTAAGTTAATTCTTAAGTAAGTAGGTAAATACGTGAAAGTTTAATTAACTCGATTGATAATTTGCTAACTACTAAACGAAATGAGAAACTAATAAAATTAACTAAGTAAATATTTAAGTACGAGTTTCTCTCTGATCATTTAACTAAACAATTAAGAAATGCATTAACTAAGTATCAATCAATCTCATTTGAGTTCTATATACCTAATGATTCAATGAATTAAGCACCAGACTGACTTCAAAGATCTTCACTTTTGATCCAGATTGGATGACACATGCAAGATACGTCGGAATGTAAACACAAACTAAGAACCGATAAAATTGTTTCAAATTTTGGTATAATGCCAGCAATTTTGGTGAGGGGTTTTCTTGATACTACCGACACCACTGTTCAATATACACTTATTTTAATGACAGGGAAAAATGTCAAAGTCTACTGCGGTTGAATTTGAACTCAGCACGCCGTCTTCAGACCGAAAACTGTGGCCCAAGCCAGTAGTTTCAACGGACGGGCAAGTTGATTACATTGACCTCAGAGTTCAGCAGGTACATATTTTATCAACCGGCAAAGATGAAAGGCAATGTCGACCGTAGCGGAATTTGAACTCAGAACATAAAAACAGACGATTCTGCCAGTCTGTCACTTTCAGAAACTAGACAAATATTCTTTTCTACTCCAGGTACAAGACTCGAAATGTTGAGGGCGGGGGCCAGTCGATTAGATCGACTCCAGTACGCAACTACTTCTTAATTTATCAACTCCGAAAGGTTGAAAGGAAAACACAACATCGGCGGAATTTGAACTCAGAACGTAAAGACGGACGAAATGCCGCTAAATATTTCGCCCGGCGCTTTAAGAAACGAGTCAAATTTTTATTTCTTATTGCCCACAGGCGCCTAAACATAGAGGGGACAAACAAGGACAGACAAAGTGATGAAGACAACTACATCGACTTCAGTGCGTAACTGGTACTTATTTAATCGACCCCGAAAGGATGAAAGCGAATTCGGCCTCAGAACGTAAAGATAGGCGACATACCACTAAGCATTTCACCCGGCGTGCTAACATTTCTGCCAGATCGCCGCCTAAATTAGTCCTGTATTCTTTGTGCTCTAGGCCCGAAATTTTGGAAGAGGGGGTCAGTCAATTAGATCGACCCCAGTACGCAACTGGTACTTAATTTATCGGCCGCGAAAGGATGACAAAGTCGACATCGGTGGTATTTGAACTAAGAAAGAAAAGACAAGCGAAATACCGCTAAGCATTTCGCCCGGCGTGCTAACGATTCTGCCAGCTCGCCGCCTAAACTAGACAAATATTGTAAGAGTAAACAATATGTCGTGCTGTGGCAACTTTTTCTTCAAAACCAACGTAATTCAATCGATCTTGTGTGAAGAGAAGGTGAAGCTATTTAAGAATATAGAAAGAGGGACATTCGTGCATGAACACGACTACACATACACGAGGAAGAAAATCATTATAAACGCACGAACACGCGCGCAAGACCACACTTATATACACACACATGGGTAGGCGCGTTTGTGTGCGCGCGCGTAGGTGTGCGTGTGTGCGCGTGTGTGTAGGTGTGGGTGTATTCGTGTGTGCGTGTGTGCGTGATAGTTTGCGTGCAGTTCAATGCATGTTTACAATAATCTCTCTTTCGATCTCCCTATGTTTATGTATATATCTTTCTCTCGTTCTATCTGTGTATACCTGTCTGTCTGTCTATCTATCTATCTATCTATATATCTATCTATCTATCTATCTATCCATCCATCCATCCATCCATCTATATATCTATCTATTTATTTATCTATCGATATGTATATGTATATGTGCGTGTGTGTGTGTTGTGTGTGTTGTGTGTGCATGTGTAGATAAATGATACGTATAGATGTATATGTATATCATATACTCAAATACATGTAAATGTGTATGTGTATGTGTGAGTGTTTGTGTATGTGTGTTAGTGCATGTGTGTTACGCTTGTGTGTACGCGTGTGTGTGTATGTGTGTATGTGTGTGTGTTCCCGAAGACAAAATACATTGCGTTAAGCACATCTCTCTCCTATGCAGTTGGAGACCGTCAAAACAGTTCTCTGATTCTAACGTTGTGATAAAAGTTACCTCCCTTGCATTCCACTTGGTGCCAAACTTCGGCTGCCTTCTGTGTTCTTGTAGCAGTAATCAGAGAAATCTACTTTCTTAGAAACTGCTTCATCTTTCTCTCTATCACTAATATTGTTTCTCTCTTACTCTGTTGTCCATGGCTCTTGCTAGTTTTCTCTTATTTCTCTCAGTTGCATATATTTATGTGAAATTTTCACTCATTCGACTGCAGCAATCCTGGGCTTGCATCTTGAAAAATTTTAGTCGGGTCAATCGAATCCAGTGAATATTTTCTAGCTTTTCAAGTATGTCACTTACTTTATCGGCTTCTCAAGGTGAGCCGCTAATTCAAGAGGACACAAGCAAACCAACAACGGTTCAAAAGCGGTGTGTGTGTGTGTGTATCCGTGGGCAAACATGACCACAGATTCATGGATATAGTACATAGATATGTAGATATGTATCTATGTAAATATATAAAAATGTATGTGCGTGTATCCATATACACACACACATACATACATACATACATACACATAGATAGATAGATAGATAGATAGATAGATAGATAGATAGATAGATAGATAGATAGATAGAGAGACTTATTTCTTTCACTTTACATCTGGCAATTCCACTCATAAACCGTTGTTGAACCTGGTCTGTAAGAGAACCACTTGGCCAATGTGGCACACAGTTGAACTGAATCCGGAACCATGTGATTGGGAAGCAAAATCCTTACCACATGGTCACAAGTATTTTCTGAATATTGTGGTTTCACCATGGAAATATAGTCTGTACGTTTTAGGCCGCCTAACTTGATTAACATTTTGCTTATAATGTCTTTATCACATCTCTAGTTTTTTTTATGTATATTTGCGAATTAAATAGCGAATGTGTGCACATAAATTAAGAGTTTGTTTTATTTTTTTAAACGGCACATTTTTGTACATGAGGTGAATAGCGTTGTCAAAAAGGACAGCTTCAATACGGCACTGTTTTCAGCTCTATATTGATTTCAAACATAAAACGGAGCAAGGGACCAACATAACAAAGGATAGATAGATTCGATCCGCGTGTGTATGTGTGTATATATATATATGCGCGTGAGTTGTAAGTAGCTTGCTTCCCAACCACATGGTTTTGGGTTCAGTCGGACTGCGTTGCACCTTCGGCAAGTGTCTTCTACTACAGCCTTTGGTCGACCAAAGATTTGTGAGTGGATTTGTTTAAAAGATGCCCGTCGTATATACATGTGTGTGTGTGTGTGTGCATGTGTGTGTGCATGTGTGTGTATG
>NC_068985.1:90370825-90371259 GCF_001194135.2 Octopus bimaculoides
TATATGTATATATATACATGTAGATAAACACCCATATATGTGTTTTGTGTGTGTGTGTGTGTGCTTGTGTATTATAGTAGAACTGATTTGTATTGAATGAAGCCGGCAGTAATAGATTTATTAGCATTATACCTGAGGTTGTGAATAACAAATATCTGATCTTGTATGTAGTTTGCAGGGTTTAAGCTAAACATTGAGGCATTAAGCTGTGTTATGTGAGAAAACAATTTCACGTGACTGTGCATGTATAAGGTTAACTGAGGCAGACCATTGATAGAGCTAGCCTTCAAATGATTTGTCAAACAAGTACACGCTATTGGTCGCATGTTTGTATGTGTGTGTGGTTGTTTGTCAATATATTTAAGAGTAAGTATGTAAATACACACATACACACACGCGCGCGTATATATATGTATGTATATATATATATATAT
>NC_068985.1:90373205-90373960 GCF_001194135.2 Octopus bimaculoides
ATATATATATATATATATATATACATATCCTACGTCATTTTCTGTTTGCCATGAGAAGCAGTTTGAAGATTGAAGATCACTGTTGTACTTACAGAACGTCATTTATCTAACATCCCTAGAACAGAAGTAACAGATATGATTCTACAGCAAGAATGAAAACTGCTGTAAAATGCTTTCTCAAAATTTCGTTTTACACACACAGACACACACGCATACAAACACCCAGATGGGTAGACGGGAATATTATATATGTATGTGTGTATTCTTAGATGCATGTATATACGTGTGGTACGTGTTAGCATTTGCGTTGCGTTATTGATTTTATGTGATTAAAGCATCTAGAATATTTATAAGCATGTGCATGTATAAGGAAAAGTACGCTTTAGATGAATCTCTTCCTTAAGTTCCACACGCTGAAACACTGACATATAAGTATTCATATGCACATGTCACACACGCAATACCACTGCGGTAAAAACACACACACACACGCATACACAAACATACACACAAGCACTCTCAAAGAAATACACACACACACACACACACACACACACACACACACACACACACACACACATCTATAAACGAATGTATGTATATCATTTTCTTTTATTTGTTTCAGTCATTTTAATGTGGCCATGCTGGACCAACGAGCAAATCGACCACAGGACTTATTTTTTGTAAGCCTAGTACTTATTCTATCGAGCTCTTTTGCTGTATTACGGGAACGTAAACACATTGGGTCTGTCGTC
>NC_068985.1:90374535-90376376 GCF_001194135.2 Octopus bimaculoides
TATATATATATATATATATATATATGTATATATATATATATCAATTTATGCATGTATAGAAGCATTTTGTTGTGCGTCTATATACGTATTTAAGAATACATCAAATGATTATGCAATGGTACATACATACACAAAGCCGGTTTTTATAGGGATACAAATTTTAAATAACTTTATTGTATACAATGCGCTTGTGGATATTCTACAGGTATCAATCCGAATATTTTGGAATTCTGTTTAGAAATTTTGTAACCATGTACAAATGAAGAAATTGAGTCGGATTTGATGGCCACTGGGCTTATAAGCTTCAATAAATATATATATATATATGTATATTTTTCTATGTATATACACAGAGATGCACACATTTATACATACACACACATGCATACACACAAATACACACACATATACATTCACATAAACAAACACACGCACACATATATGGGTAGACGGATAGATAGAGAGAGAGATAAATACATTTTGTTTCACTTAGTTGTGAAAATTGTGAAAAATTCATGGAAATAACATTGTAATTATGAAGCGAATGTTTCAAAAATATATTATCTAAAAGTGTTGATGGAACGTTTTAATTTAAGAAATTTGTATCATAGAACGAAGGGCAGTCTCAGATGGGTTTTTATTAAAGCTTAAATAAGTATTTACATGCAACAGTGATGGGTGTCGTCATGTAAACTTCATATTTGCAATAATATCTTAAAATTTTGACACAAGGCCAGCACAGCTCCGAATAGATGAGACACAAAATTAACCGCAGTGGAATTTGAACTCAAAAAAGGGAAACAGACGAATTGCCGCTAATCATTTCGGCCAGCATGCTAATTATTCTTATTTTTTTATTGCCCACATGGGGCTAAACGTAGAGGGGACAAACAAGGACAGACAAAGGGATTAAGTGGATTACATCGACCCCAGTGCGTAAGCGGTACTTATTTCATCGACCCCGAAAGGATGAAAGGCAAAGTCGACCTCGGCGGAATTTGAACTCATAACGTAACGGCAGACGAAATGCCGATAAGCATTTCGCTTGGCGTGCTAACGTTTCTGCCAGCTCACCGCCTTATTCATATTGGCGATGTAATTTCGTGACGACGAGTCGTCCTTCTTTAACTGTAGTTGAGGAAGTTATGAATTTCGTTATCATGCTTCAGACATTTGTAGTTGTCTCCCGTTTTGGGTTCGGTAATGGGATTAGAGTTGTGTATAGTTAGAATATGACTGAATGGGTTATGATGTATCACTTGGTTAGAAGTGTGAGGAGGTTTACAGTCGATGGCAAATAGATAGTTGCTGCTTATGGCGGAGATTACCAGGAACAGAACAGCAGACACGAACACACCAGCAGTAAAAGGGAATTGAATCAGGGAGAGGCTGTGTATTTGTGTGCGTGTGCATGTGTGGGAGAGAGAGAGAAAGAGAGAAAGAGATAGACAAACAAAAGACAGGCGGAGAGGGAGAGAGGGAGAAAGCGTATGGTACGTGTCAGTAACAGATTGAGAGCGTTGAATGGAGCATGATTGTTGCGTCTGTGTCTTTGACAGTGAGGTGGTGGTTGTAAGAGGATTCCATCATCGTGTGAACTGCTGGCGAGGGAGTCAATAGATTGAGAGGGAGAGGGCAGCTGTCTTACACAGACTGAATGTTTTGAACGATGTCCTGTTACGTGGTTCGTCCACCATTTCATTTAATATACACATTGACGAGGAAATTATGACGATAATTTCAAAAACAACTTTGAATACTGCATCACCCTTGATACATAATTCAATTATGTGTGTGCGCTTGTGTGTCAATATGTGTGTTTACTATCTCTCTCTCTCTCT
>NC_068985.1:90376628-90377909 GCF_001194135.2 Octopus bimaculoides
GTTTGTGTGTGTGTGTGTGTGTGGGGGTGGGCGGGTGTGTGTGTGTATCGTATGCATACATGACAGTTTCTTTCGTTCTCTCACTTACCATCTTGCTGCCTATACCAGTGAACTAAATTTTCAGAAAATGTATATATGATAAACTTACATCCAGTTCAATTATAGGCCAACTGGATTTCAATAAAAATCTATCATACGACCCCAAGTGGTGCTGGACTATTATATGATAAAATGAGAAAAGTGCAAAGGGTGTTAGTGCGAGGGAAATGGCGTAGTATAGTGAGTGTACCTGATATCAGGGAAGGGGAAAAAATAGTTGTGTAAGCGACAAATATGCAGTAGAACGTTAATACAGCTGTCATATACACGAATGTAAAGACAGACGAAATACCGCTAAGTACTTCGCCCGGTGTTCTAACGTTTCTTATTTATTTATTGACAACAAGGAGCTAACCATAGAAGGGACAAACCAGGACAGACAAAGGGATTAAGTCAATTACATAGACTCCCAGTGCGTAACTGGTACTTAATTTATCAACTCCGAAAGGATGAAAGGCACAATCGACCTCGGCGGAGTTTGAACTCAGAACGTAACGGCAGACGAAATACCGCTAAGCATTTCGCCTGGCGTGCTAAAGTTTCTGTCTGCTAGCCGCCTTACAGCTGACATTAATAATGAATACGTGAACATGTGATTAGTTCAACTACTAATGGTGAAAATGTGTAGAAACCCTCACTGAGTTTGGAATCTTTAGTTACTCAAAATATGGATGATCAACGTAAGAATCGGAAAGGAAATATTTGCACTCTTCGTTCTAGACATGAAGAACATCTTCAAACATAAAGGACCTTTTCAACGGAATGGCTGTTTTTGTGATTTTAATAGTCATAAAAATGTAATTCTGCTGCAGTTGACTTTGCCTTACATCCTTTCGGGGATGATAAAATAAATACGAGTTCAGCAATGGGATCTGTGTAATCGACTGACCCGAAATATCTGGCCTTGTGTCAATATTAATACCAATATAAAATTCCTAATATACCCCAGGTGTATATTTGCAGCACTAAACTGTATAATGTATGCATGAACAGAAAAGTGCAAAAACGTATTGGCTCCATATATAATACGATGTCATAAGAGACATACATGCGCTAAACACCTACACACTCACAGATGCCCACATGGATGGATATATGTATTTATGTGTATAGGTATGTATATCTGTGTGTAATTAATTACGCTAATGTGTATTAGTAGTTATACGTGTTTACACACACACA
>NC_068985.1:90378359-90378686 GCF_001194135.2 Octopus bimaculoides
GTGTGTGTGTGTGTGTGTGTGTGTGTGTGTGTGTGTGTGCGTGTAGTTATATGTAGATATATGTATGTATATGTGTGTGTGTGTAAATGTGTACATATACATAATTCATAAGCGCTTGTGTATGCTGAATAGACTATCCGAACATGTATTATAGCACGAATGTATTCAGACAGTAAAATATGCAGGCCTTCTTATGCATATATGAAATACATGTGCACGTGTGTGTGTGTGCATATACACTCATACATGCATGCATATATACATATATACACACACGCAAACACACACATACATGCACAGCCATATACATATATATATATATATATA
>NC_068985.1:90379074-90382565 GCF_001194135.2 Octopus bimaculoides
TATACATGCATTCATACATATATCCACATCCTTGCACACACACTTGCATAAATACATACAATATTTATATGTACGAGTGTGTCTGTATGTTCATTTTTTATGCAACTTATATTTAATTCTTATTTGAAATCATTTTCGTATAAAACTGTTTTGCTTTTAAATAATTTTACTTACACAGTTGATTATAATTTTCTTTTCTAATATTGATTTTGTATTTTCGAAAAGTCAAAATTAGAAATACCACATCAATTATTAATGGGGAAAAAAAAAAGATTAAATATAAACATAATCATAAGGTTTGATTTCACCAATTCAGTGTAAATTTTTCCAATTTATGAAATGCATAACAGTTTATTAGTGATATTTTTAGATCACTCCGCCGCAGTATGGCGTATGGTTAGAAAGTCAAAATTAGATCCGTTGATATTATTGACCGTTTTTGTGTGTTTTTATCTTTTACTTAGCTGGGATTTTTTTTTTCCTGTTTACTCTGCTCTTATATGCATTAAACCAGTTTATAAATATAATGACTTCTTTCAAGTATAGTAAAACGAATATTTACCATTTAAAAGTCAACAGTGCAATGGCCGGTTTTTTACTTAGAGTATTATATGTTCGATATCACGTATAATAAGCTTACTGAGACTCTATATTTTTTATCGTATGATGGGGCAGGAAATAATCAATTTTCTGCAACATAATGCAAACTTAAATTATTTGCTACGACACCGTTGCAATAAAAATATTCAAAGTTAAATAAATTCATTTTTATTTACAACTTTCAGTATTTATAAATCGTCCGTAATGTTGCGTATGGTTTGCGTTTCAATTTCTGCAAGGTTTATTTGGTGTGAGAGGATAATATATGATATTTGATATACATGATTGAAAATATACATATTCAAATATGACACCAAAATATGAGGTACAAATCTATCGATTTTCCAAAACCAAAGAAAGCTCCCAGCTTTTGGTGTATATAGGGAATTACATTCACGTTATAAAGAAATGGCGTTCCGTCGGTTACGATGTCCAGGTTTCCAGTTGGTACGATCCACGGAACAGCCTGCTCGTAAAATTAACTTACAAGCAGCTGAGCACTCTACAGGACTGCGTACTCTTAATTTAGTTCTTAGCGACAATCCGTGTGACACTGGTTGTCACAAAGCTTGCCACTCAACTCATATTTACCAGCTGAGTGCAACGTTGTAATGTGAAACAGAGGGTCTCACTCAAGGACATTATGGTCATGAGCCAAATACACTAATGACTTACCCACGCACCTTCCTTGCTTTATCATAACGTAACACGAGACTTCCGTTATTTCCTTAAGTATTGAGAATGGTCCCATTTGCAAGAAACTTATATATGTAGCCGCATGCGTAGCTGTGAGGTAACAAACTTGCCTCCCCAGATGGTTCCAGATTCAGTACCACTGCGTGGCCGCAAGCTATAGTATAAGGCCTTATACTATAGCTTCCGGCCGAGCAAAGACTTGTTAATGGACTTAGTAGACAGAAACTGAAGGAAGCCCACCGTATATATACAAAAATACACACTCACAGACACACCCACACACACACACACACACACACACTCACACACACACACATACACGCACACATATATATTTGTGTAACAGTTTCTGCCCCCACCATTGCTTCACCACTGATGTTGGTGTGTTTACATCCCTGTAACCTAGCGTTTCGGCAAAAAGTGACCGATAGAATAAGTGTTTTGCTTGTAAAGAATAAGTAATGGCGTGGATTTGTTAGACTAAAGGTGGTGCCCCAGCATGGTGGCAGTCAAATGACAGAAACAAATTAAAAAATAAAAGACTAAAACAATATCGATCAAAGCTATCCCAGTTCTATAATTTCCCCTTTATATTTTGGGGTTAGTAGCCCAAAATTCCGAGTTCGATGGGATAGCAAATGTAATGTTATCCCATCTTTCCATAATCTTTCTGTTTAGAATTTTTGGAAAATCTTCCCTCACTAGTAGCGTGGCCTTCTTGCTTCCAAGTCCGTTGTGTACTTAAACCGACAAGATTTATAGGGTTCATTACAATATGAACATTTTGCTGAAATAAGAAATGTCTGAGATATCATAGAAATACATAGAACAGCAAAGCACACAATATTACTTAGATAATCGTAAGCAGTGACTTCGGATATGTTCCATGTCCCTAAGCAATCTCTAAAACTTACCTGCTCGTCTAAATGTGGAACTTTCAACACTCTTTTATGATCCAGATTACGGTTTGGTGCCTTAGTTACATTATTGGAAAACATAGTAAAGTACTTTGATAAAGCCGACGTCTACCAATGGCATAAGCTAAAGTAATATTTTGCACGCTATTAAAATCTGGATCTAATATCATGTTTATAGTAAAAGGCATACGGATTGCGATCCGATACTTTTATATTCAGAAACAAATAAAGAGCTAAGTATGTGTTTGCAGGTTAAATGCAGTTTCCAGAGAGAAGTATTTTGGATGAAGAATTTGAAGAAGTGAGGATCCTTTCGGATTACTTATTAACTGGGACAAGTACACTATTCCATTTGAAAACAGTAGAGTGTTTTCTGAGGGAGATGTTAGCAACGACGTAGAGCCAAGCTTGTTGTTTCATTTTAGCTAAGTTGAATCTTTTCCGAATTTGAAAATGTTTTGGAAATATTTTTGTCTGAAACCGTGTATGAAAATCTTTCTGAAATATTGTCAATACTGTCACAACCCAAGTTTATAATTATCTTTACTGAAATTTTGCATCCTGTCCATTGATACTATTTTAGATTTTGCATATTGCATATACTTGTAAGCAGTGTTTTGCGCCTTTCACTTTTTAAACTTTCTGTACGAAACCACCGTCTGCGCCTTTTCAACTAAGAATGCTTCCATAAACAAAATCATCTTCCAATTTTGATATGATGATTTCGTGTCGTTCTACAAGACAAGCACGCAAACTTTATTCATATTGTCGAAATAATTTTGTGTAACTCCGTCCACATACATTAAAAATATGAACATCAAAGGAATCGAGGCCATTAGATTTTGAATGGCTGGAAATTCCATGGCACTAATCTAATGACTAATGGAAATATATATTTAAAGAAATCTTGGAAATTGAAGAATTAAAAATGAAAAGAATTCTGACAAGTATATCAATTCCAGTCAGATCTTTTTAGACATTTATTATTCAAAATATCATAAGAGCCATTAGTTAAATCAATTTCATCAATAGAATGAGTGAATAAACAAAATCTTAATCTCTCCCTATTCTATTGCTTGGAGTAAAGTATAACGTAGCAAGCAACGGAAAACCGCGGCAATATCGTCTGTTGGGTTATATAGCACTGAATTTGTGTCTCTGAATCTATATATATATATATATATATATACAGATAGTGGTACAACAATACACCAATATTTACTGGAAATAGCAGTCAATAATATTCGATGGTATAGTAAAGCTTCACTGTATATATAT
>NC_068985.1:90383223-90384828 GCF_001194135.2 Octopus bimaculoides
TATATATATATATATTCAGAGACACAAATTCAGTGCTATATACTCCAACGTACGCTATTGCCGCTGTTGTCTGTTGCTTGCTACGATATAAATCTCATTTTTCGTTACGTTATCGTGTGAATACATCGAATGTATTCTTCAGAGTTTACAGTTCCAACACATTCGGTCAGTTCAGAACGACTACTGCTGGTGACAGCTCCCCATACCATTACAGAGATCTAGCTGTTTCACAATTGGTTGGAGTCTTTTCAAATCAAATTCTTGATCGGGAAGCCTCCAGACCCAAATATGTTCACCGTCTGAAAATAATACAAATCTGGATTCATCTGAGAAAATCTCTCTATCTCAAAATGAACTGGATTTTTCTGATATCTCCTTAGCCCATTTCTTTCATTTAATGTTATTAATTGGTAGAAGGAGAGGTTTTCTTCTAGGTGCTCGTTCATAATAACGAAGCTTATACAGATATGTAACACACGTTCTTGGACTATCATCTATCTGTTTTGCTATGTCAGAAGCCTTCGAACGGGTTTCGTTTTCCACAATTCTCTTCAGACAGTGAAGCTTCCTTCCCGGGGTCCCAGGTAGGCCGGGACGAGAATCTGTTGATTCTTTTCCTTGGCTTTTGAATTGCACTTTAATTCTATTAAGAGAATCAAAAGGAATTTGAAGATTTTCGGCAATATTTCGCTGGCTAAATCCAGCCTCAGATTGCCCATCAATACAAACTCTTTGAAAATCTGACAGTTCTGCAGAATTTTTTTGTGCGTGGCATAGTTACTCTTCGCAAATGCTTAATATAATGGGACCTGGAATGAAAAAGAATAATTGCATTGTAAATTCGAACCGCTGAAAACATATTAAGACGCTTAGATCCAAAATTTTGAAAATTAAAAGTGTCTATTTACTTCCTGCATGTCTGTGTATATATATGTATTTATATTTATGTCTATTTATATGTATGTTTGTTTGTGATTTTTTCCGTTATGCATTTCATCCATGCGGTGGCGGTCATGTTGGAGTACCACTGGGATTTCTTTCGTTTTAACTCAAGAAAGTTACATTTTGAAGATATCCACATTGTGTACGTTTCTCTTTTTTGCATATACTTGAAGATCTATGAACCATTAAACTGTAAGTTATGCACTACCTGATCCTAACTTCAGTTGCGGTACACAGTGAATTTGGTACTGCACAAAGACATCCAGTTCAGCGAAATGATACTGGAAATATATCGGAATGTGTATGTAATTTCCTTTAATGCTCTCGGCAAGGATTATTGCTTACAAGTTATTACATAACAAAAAAAAAATCTTATTAAAAAGTTGTTACTGATATAAAACTGAATTTAAGATATTGAAATACACATAAATATTAAATGAACGAGAGTATGTGCAAAAGCAACGTTTCACAACGTGAATGTATTTCTGTAAATTTAAAGGAAATCGACGAAAATCCTGACACACAGAACATCTGATCTACGAGGTATTCTCACGTACTAACATCATTACAGTAACTAAATTCTAGAAGTGGGACAAAAATATTTCTCATTTCATAGTATACTGTGGTATTGAGAAATAAATGAGAAAAAAAAATATATGGTTG
>NC_068985.1:90387068-90389749 GCF_001194135.2 Octopus bimaculoides
ATATATATATATATATATATATATATATATACACATGCACTCACACACAACCACACACAAGTACTCACATATATCTATTTGAATGCATATAAGTATATATAAGTACGCATGAATATATACATACTCACACATTTATCAGTTCTCCATATTCATCCTGAGTTAAATGCTTGATATTTATTTGTTTCGATTAGTTCAAGTCTCACCGATACCAGTTCTAATAATATGTCAGGGGGATATATAAAGAAGGAAATCAATTAAAGAATATTTATCTTGGTACTTCTTCCGAAGGTTAATCAATGGCGATGTATGTAACTTGAAACTTTAATATTCCTGGAGTGGACATATGTTTTTTTATACGTCTAGCGCAAAAGTGACATGCGCAGTACGTATGGTGATTAATATATTTTATTCTAAAGATGATTTGTTTAAACTAATACTCTGGTATTCCAATATGTATTTACTTTAAACATTTTCTGACTATGTTTTGTATTCTCTAGCTTGATTGTTTATATTTTATATACGAGAGGCGCGGGAGTGTCTGTGTGGTAAGTAGCTTGCCTACCTAACACATGGTTTCGAGTTCAGTCCCACTGCGTGACACCTTGGGCAAGTGTCTTCTACTAGATAGATAGATAGATAGATAGATAGATAGATAGATAGATAGATAGATAGATATGTATGCATCAAGTGTTATATTAGGCTTCGTGCGTTGTTAAATATTGTTATTTTAGAAGACATAGTATCTCATACTATATGATGGAGAGGCTTCACAATAGGATATTAAAACATTGGTTTTGTTAAAAGGAAACTTTAATTCATGACATCATAAATCATATTCTTCAGGTGGAGCATTATGATACTAAATACATTTCCTAAATCTTCTATTTGTTTCAATTCCAATGAACAGCGAAGACCATGTTACCATAAACTACACTTCACAGAATTTGGCAACTGGCTAAAGAGTTACTGTCATAGAAATATAAAATAGTGTTATTGTATGCAATGATAGTCATAGATTGAAGACAAGTTATTCAACGAGATATTTCATCATAAGTATTAACTAAAGCAAATATTTTCACAATCTTACGTCTATTACGGTTTCAGCTGCTAGCTATATCGCGAAATTTATAACAAGCGGTTTTGTAGATTCCTATATTTTTCTTGGAAACATTTAGATATTGCACCGTGTAAATATTTGCAAAATATTTCGAAGATAGAGAGGTAAATAAGTCAAACGTTGATACTCGAAAGACAGTCATCTTTCCAGAAAATCAAATTAACCAACCTTCAAAACTGATTACCCAGTTAAAATCACCCGTACTGTTATTGCTTCTTCCACAAGCATTGATTTCAAATATTCGTACTATGCCAGTAATTTTAAGAGAACGGGTGAGTCGTTTACATCAACCTCACTCCTCAACTTTTAAAGTACGAAAGGTAAAGTCGAACTGAACGGAATTTTAATCTCGGAACGTAATGATGGACGAAATATCGTTAAGCATTTTGACTGGCATTATAATGATTGTGCCATCTCACTACCAGCTATTTTCATGGCTATTAAAATTTAAACCACTCATATCTGGCCAAAATAGACTTCTTGCTTTAAGTTCAAGCGGCAGGATCTGATCTCTCCCGCGTATTCTTCAATGAACTGATACATAGAAAGTCATATTCCTGACATTTCGACGCTACGAGACAAAACATGATTAATTCAAGGCAATATGAATAAACGTTATATTCAAATCTGACACAGGTCTATTGAGGCCCTCACCACGTATATAGTGTGTGAAAAGCATTTTAGACAGCAGACACAATGCTGAGCTAGGATTATTAGGATCCAGGCGTGAAAATGATGGAATATTAGTCAAACATATGACTCTCGCTGCCAATTACAGTTAAATAATGTATCACAGTTTATTTAATTCCAAAAATGTTTTTTTTTTTAGAATCTACAGACTCTTCTTTACGAGTTCATAACTTATTCAAAATTATGTACTTTTGGGTAAAATATAATACTGGAAAATATTAACATTTGTTAATATACCAATCTGAAAGCAAAAACGAAAATATTTATAAAATGGAATGAATGTCATATAGCTTTCAGAATGTAAAAATAAAAAAAAAACAATGATTTCATGGAAGTTGCGGAATATCAGTAACCATATTACGTTATTTAACTCATAAATATTTAATTAACTTAGTCATTTCGGCACATGACTTTGTTTGATAGTGTTGTTCTGTGTCCTATTTGTATAAATCGACTTAGTATTTACGACACTTCATATCTATGATGTTGTGCACTGACATAGTAAATGAAACACATTCATATTTAACACAACGTAATATTTCAAAGTTTGTTTAAGTAAGATATGAAAAATGCATACACATACGCGTGCAATCCCACACACTCAAGCACACAAATGCACATACGTATATGTAAGTTATGTGTGTACTTAGACATATACACACACATAGGTATATATGTGGGTAACACAATATGGATGTGTGTGCATATATATATATATATATATATATATATATATATATATTAAATATACAGGGATTAGCATTGAGTTGCTTCTCCAACATACTGAAAATTTAGAAATAGCAGTCAAAGAACTACTGATTCTAAACTACAAATTTTTCTCTAAACGGATGGCGATATTTATGGCACACATAGA
>NC_068985.1:90390166-90403381 GCF_001194135.2 Octopus bimaculoides
ATATATATATATATATATATATATAAACAAATAGGGTAAAAAATCGTATATTAATTAATATCGATTAATTACCAGGAAGCAAGCACGTTTAAAGAATCAAAGATATTCAGAAACAGTATCTGCAATCTCCGGGGATTAAAATACATGTTTATATATAACGTTGACCACTAACGTGGACATTCAATGTGCTAGAAATAGATCACCTCTTGTGTCTATTAAGACCTAAATTTTTCTGAACATGAAATATAGCGGAATACCAAAACGTAAGCGGGCAAGTCATTTAAAATCACCGAAAAAAGATCATTATTAAACAGGGACCGGTTTCAAAATTTAACAACCTTACCGACTGTCTATTTCTCTTCAGCCTGATTTGTAATGTAACCATAATCCTCAGAACCCTATACAAAGTTGCCCACCGCCATAGGTGCGCGTGTATATGGTTCTGCTAATTATAGCTTAATGGTAAAATTCAAAAGTCTTCCTTTTGGCGCGCTAATTCCAGGAGTATGTCTGCAGAAAATATTTACTGCGTTGCATATATGCAGTATGAGAACTCGGTAATGGTTAATATATGAACAAATAGGGTAAACAGTCATATATTAATTAATATCGATTAATTACCAGGAAGCTAGCACACTTAAAGAATCAAAGAGATTCAGAAACAGTATCTGCAATCTCCGGGGATTAAAGTACATTTTTATATATAACGTTGACCACTAACGTGGACATTCAATGTGCTAGAAATAGATCACATCTTGTGTTTATTAAGACCTAAATTGTTCTCAACATGATATATAGCGTGATACCAAAACGTAAGCGGACAAGACATTTAAAGGCAACTTTCTATAGCGTTCTGAGGATTATGGTTACATTACAAATCAGGCTGAAGTGAAATAGACAGTCAGTATGATTGTTAAATTTTGAAACCGGTCCCTGTTTAATAATGATTTTTTTTTCGGTGCCCGCTTACGTTTTTGTATTCCGCTATATTTCATGTTGAGAACAATTTAGGTCATAATAGACACAAGATGTGATCTATTTCTAGCACATTGAATGTCCACGTTAGTGGTCAACGTTATATATATATATATATATGTGTGTGTGTGTGTGTGTGTGTATGTGTGTGTGGTGTGTGTGTGTGCGTGTGTGGTGTGTGTGCGCGTGTGTGGGCGTGTGTGTGCGTGTGTATGTGCGTGCGTGTGCGTGCGTGTATAGTTGAAAAATGAACAGCAATGGCTCTTCAGATAATTTTCTATATATTTTTTTATATAATACTGTACTAAGGATGTCTTATTCTACTTCTATTACTACTGCACACACACACACATATACTTATACACACGCACACACATACACACACGAAGAGCATAGTAAATATATAGGATGGTATATATTAGCCCTCTTACATAAAGTGCAGTTTGAAGTTTAAATTTGTGATACTGAACTAAAGTATTGAAATCCGAGTATAAATCGTTTGTATCACAATCACACACTATAAAGTGTCCTGAAGATACCTCAGTTTTCTTATATTGTCCTCTGGAAATAGAAATCCATCTGAATACCTAACAGAACGCCACTGAATTATGTTTAGACCACGCACCGTCATCACATTTGAGGAAGGTATCCATTAAAGCTAACACTAATTTACCTTTTGAAGCGAAATCGAACCTGTGTATCAAAGAGAATTTGGACTTCAGGCAGGAACAACTAAGTTGCATGTCCATTTAACTGAGAAATGATGCCTTCCGCTACGCAGTCGATAAGATCTCAAGCATCAAAAGAGAAAATCAAGTTGTAGGATTTTCTAAGTTGTAATGATAGAGATAGAGCGACACCTTGTTTCAAAGCGTGTAACATTTATCAACTAGAAAGCCTCACTTTTACGAGGACACATCCGCACACATGAAAGCAATGATTGAAGCTGAATAAATCAGTAGACGTTGCAACGCTTTCTGGACGTCTGCCGAAATATCCAACACCTCTTCGACAAAACGAATGCCTTCACACAAAATATAAACAAACGGACACCAATTAGTTCTTGAAGAATAAATCATATCATGGACCGAACAATTTGATGGGAGTAGATTCAAATATTACTAAGAGTTCTATTTGCCCGATGGGTCTCTTCAGAAATAGAATTGAAAATATAAATTGTTTCATTGTCAAGGACGCCTGTCTAACTATGATAGTATTGGGCAAGGTTCTCACCTCCTTCAGCTGCGAATAAAATCTCGTTGTAAGAATATCAGTAGTAAAGTACTAGTAGCTGAATCCGTCGCTCCTACGGCCAACAACGTAAATAAATACTTCTGTGACATGCCATTGATGGAAATTGGGAGAGTTACTGCACCAACTGCGTAATCAATTAACTCGATAACAGGCAAAGAAAAACTGAGAGCAAGAGTTACATTCACTCTACACGAACTAAATGATTTACATTCCACGATTATAACTGAGACTGGAATCATTAACACTTACGTGAAGCAGACATCCCTCACTTTGTAATAAGTACAGAGTCAGAAGAACGAAAGTTGCTACAAATTGGCCGGGATTCTTCTTCTTCTTCTTCTTCTTCTTCTTCTTCTTCTTCTTCTTCTTCTTCTTCTTCTTCTTCTTCGTCTTGTCTTTCTTCTTCTTCTTCTTCTTCTTCTTCTTCTTCTTCTTCTTCTTCTTCTTCTTCTTCTTCTTCTTCATTCTTCTTCTTCTTCTCCTTCTTCATTCTTCTTCTTCTTCTTCATCGTCTTCTTCTTCTTCTTCTTCTAATTGTTATTATTATTACAATTATTATTATTATTATTATTATCATTATTATTATTATTATTATTATTATTATTATATTTCATTTTATTTTACTCCTTAGAGCGCTCGACTTCCGTTCCTCCGTTAGATTCTGTGAGAGGAGACAGCAGCCTCCTGTCAGAGATCTCACAGTCATAATAATAATAATAATAATAATAATAATAATAATAATAATTATTATTATTATTATTATTATTATTATTATTAATGATAATAATATTTTGCAAGATTTATTTACATCCTGCCGGCGTCTCCCTATACTATTTTCCCCAAGCAACCGTTAATTAGAAAAGGTAGAAAGATTTCAACATTTTCAAACTCTCACCTTTCTCTAAATATAAGTTACACCTTGGATATTTCTCTCTGCTGACTAGCGTTCGAGGTCAATAAATGCTATATTGACCTCCATTCAATCTGAAACTTTGAAATTTAGAGAGAAAAAAAATCTCATTTTCTACTAAATACAAAAAAATGTCATAAATGTTGAACACAATGCATTTTGTCACGAAATATTACTTAGGAATTGCAATCACTTCCTTTCCTGTGTATTTCTATTGAAATAATCTAGTTATGCATCTGATCTCATTTTAATGGAATATTTGATATAATTTAGAAAGATACTCCACTCTAGCACCACGGTAATTGCGGTCGAAACGTCTAAATTATGAGGAAATGTAGATGTCAAATACAAAGTGACAATGGCAACCTTAGAACTAAAAATTGATCTCATTCTATGTCTCAAAGTAATGTCTGGCAAAACATTTTACTTTGACCTGGTCTACCGTAAAATATAGGAACAGAATTGCTAGAGAACAAAGATATCAGCTTCTCATCATGAAAATGACACCTTTTATACTTGCTGTTTATAATTCTCACTAATAGAGTAAAAGTGTGGTAATTCTATTAATGGTGATTCCTGAATGCATGTTGTATGCATTCACAGATATATAAAAAAAGATGATATACTTCTCCAATGATATTAAATATAACTTGTGTCAATATGTATTAACGAATGTGAGATTATTTATTGGAATAAAACAAAAAGTTTCCTTCAAACAAGGCGCTCATTGCATATTTGCAAATAGTACAATTTTTATATATAATCAATACAGACAGCAATACGGTAGTCTGTTTAAGTACATCACATGTAACGATGTGAGCATTGGTTAGATTCAACTACGTGACATCTTGGGCGCGTGACTTGTCACATAGATTTAGATTGGCTTATGTCTAGTAAATGTAATTTATTAGATGAACAATCGTCATTTATGTGTGTAGGTATGTATAGCAGTATATGTTTACGTATGAACGAATATATGATTATAAGTGGGCTGTAATTGTACGGATGTGTATCTTAAGGGGAAACGATGTAAATATCTTCCACCAGAAAATAGCCGATTTTTTGTTGTCTTACGAATGCCTAATGTTGATTTTTTTCTGCACGTCTTGCAGAAAATTTATAGCTTGAACATTTGAAAAATAGAAAATACACCAAATTCATAACTTACATATAAATTCAACTTACCAATTTAAGTCAAATTCATGTAGTGAGGAGGAAATTAAACTACAGTGTTTTGAATAAACAAATTAAATATTTAATATACCACATACAACTTCTAGGGCTGAATCTGTTTAATTGGATGGAAATTAACGTTGGTCAATATGTGTATGGAAAATATCCTCTCGTGTTTGCGCAATGACAAGTAATTGAATATCCGGTGCCGCTCTTATAATTGTAGACAACTTCATAGAATGCCTTACTTCATACATTAATTCCTTCTTTTGGTTGACAACCAGCTATCACTTGCGAGTAAGTATAACTTGGTTATATGCTTCTTAAATGTATCAACGATTTATCAGCCTATATAGTTAAGAACAGATATAGAATCTCTCGAACGCCTCGCAATTTCCTTCACGGGAATATCAAAGAACGATCAGATGGTGATACGTACGCATGTGCGATCTATCGATTGGTACTCAGATCAACCCATTCTTAACATATTTTAAGAATTGGTCTTATTCTCCTTTATTACTGTTACATATTCTAATACTGGAGTTTCCCTAGATTATTTATCCAAGAAAGATTTTATCCTCTCAGTCTATGGAAATATATAACATTTACAAAATTTGTCTAATTGCACATCTGTAAATACTAGATAATTATACTCGACCTTGAATGCCTGAGTTTGAAATTATGAGTAACGTAAGCATAATGTGTCTAATCTAAAATAAAGAGGGTGAGTGACAGAGGTCACCATTTTGTCTATTCTTTATACCGCGTAGACATGTTAGGTGTTACCTAATATCAAAAATGATATTACTAAATGCGCACATCATTTCATCACCCAAATTCTAACCGTTTAATCCCTAATTGTTACATATGACCACATATCATTTTAGATAAAAGATTTTACAAATTCAGACTTGACAAAAATTTGGTTGCAAGACAATAACATTCGCGTTCGATGTACTGATTTGGTTCTCAACCAAAATTGTCCGACGAACAGGAACGTGAAACTCTGATTAATAGATTTTGTAATGTTTTTGCAGCTTTATTAATACAGCATATTAATCTACCTGCAGTATTCGAGTACTAAAATTTTCCACCTTGTTTCACATTTTTGTGCTTACACTGGTATATATGTATGTGTGTGTGTGTGTATTATATGCATATATAGATACATACATATCTATGCACAAAGACGTATACATATATATATGTGCGCGTGTGTGTGTGTGTGTGTTTCAAACAAGACACGCACGCACGTGCACACATATAGATATTTTGTGCGAATCCATTATTATATGCACACATGGGCTCATATTCCCTGAAGTGTTACTATTTGATATTTACTTACATATGCAACGGTTATTTGTGTGTATCAATATTTTATGTGTGTATGTGGGTATATATGTGTTGATCTATCCATTTATATATCTTTATACACATTTGTGTTTGCATGTGTGTAGATACGTGTATATATACATATTCGTACACTCTCATACAAGCATTTATATATATGTGTGTGCGTGTGTGAGAACATGTGAATATGTTTGCCTGAGTGTGCATGTTTGTGTGTGTATGGATGAGTGTTTGTGTGTGTTTGTGATCGTAGGTTTTAGATTATGCCAAAAAACATTACATTCTCCACTGATGAGGATTAACGGATGTTTATATATACGCCTTTATTTTATTCAAATTTCATTTAATCTCTTATCAAAGAAAATCCTTCTTCAACCGAAAATATTTATTTTCTAAAAAACAAACAAAAAAAAAATGAATAAAAAAATTAAAATGTATAATAATTTCACTTAATTTTTAAAATAATATTTAGAATTTTTTCTTCTTTGATTTTCATTTAATCCTCAAGGATTCCTGTCGGATTTTCTTGGAAAATGAAAGAGTATATTAAATATCTTCATTCATCTAAGTTCTATTTCGTAATATTAATGACAATACCCTTTTCTAGAAAGAAGCTACAGTAGAATTTAAAGAAAGAAAAGTTGTAATTAGCAGTATCATGATTTAATTAGTCATTCTGTTATAACATTTTCCATCATTATAATTGGACAGCAGATTTATTTTTTCTTCACTGAATAAATGATTAAGTACATTTGCAAATTTAATCGCCTCAAATTGTAAACTCACATGGAATTGACTATGATGTTAAAATTTAAATATCTGCTCCGATATACATGTATTTTATTGAAAAATAAACGCATTTTCAATTTCAATAAAATGCAATCATTATATTTTAAAATGAAATCGTTTTTATAAGTGTTTCTTTATACAAAACCATTTAAAATATATTACAACATTCTACATGACATTAAGTCATGATCACTGATTTTTATTATTATTATTATTATTATTATTATTATTATTATTATTATTATTATTATTATTATTATTACTATTATTATTACTATTGTTATTACTAGTAGTAGTAATATGATTTAGAAGCAAGTAAACTTCGTGGTAAATCAAACTTTATACATTCTCGGCGAATGTTTCGAAGATAAAAATACCATTGTCAAAATCGTAACCAATATCATATCATAAACAGTGTAAATGAAATGTATGTATGTATGTAAGTATGTACGTATGTATCTACGTATGTATGAATGAATGTATGTATGTCGATTACATCGACTCCAGTGTTCGATTGGTACCTATTTTATCTATCCCGAGGGGATGAAAGGCAAGGTCAACCTCGGTGAAATATGAACTCAGAATGTAAAGACAGACGTAATGTCTCTATGCATTTTCCCCTGCGTTGAAACAATCCTGCATGTGCGCCGCCTCAGTGTAATCATTATATTCTTTTCTACTCTAGGCACAAGGCCTAAAATTTTGGGGGAGGGGCGAGTCGATGAAATCGACTCCAGTATGCAAATGGTACTTAATTTATCGACCCCGAAGTGGTGAAAGCAAATCTACCTTGCTGGAATATGAACTCAGAACATAAAGATAGACGAAACACCACTAATATTTCTGTCTGTGCCCCGCATTTGTGTACTCAATACATTTATAACAATATTATCATGAATAAAATTATAAAACAGTGATAGCAATATAATGCTAATGAGATAACATATACAAAGCATAACATTCGAACTTTATATTTTTATAATATTAATTAATTCATTTTTGTCAAATACACTCTACTAATTAGTGTTTATTAACTATTAATAGCATATGTTTACCATGAAATGCAATACATGGCTCTTATTCTTGGTGAATGGGATATCATTAAATGATATTTGTCGAACTATAAACACATATTGTTATATATCATTTTGCGTGATATGTCAAGTGCAGGTTCTTTATAAATTTGAAATGTAGATATTTCGATGGAATCCAAATTGTTGAAATCAATACGTCTCTGAGTCACTAAACTCTGACCCAAGAGATTATTGACATTGTGATTTATAAACTTACTAGAATCGTTAATGGTGCTCTTGATAAACAATCTCCACAGCGAGAAAAAATACCTTGCGCGTATATGATTATAATAATTCATTTCTAAAATCGTTATCATGGAATGTTGTACACGCACACACATTTACCCACACCATTCTCTCACATACGCGTAGTGATATATAAATAAATATATATTAGCGTGTCTATGTATGAATATGTAAGCTGTGTGTGTCTTTGTGTGTGTCTAATATACACATACACAAACACACACAAACATATATTAGGTCGTCAAGTATGAAATTTGTAGAAAAGTAAAAACATGTTTGCTAATGTTTTATAAATACAAGGAATAGTTTTATTTATCAAAGTATGCACCCATATTGTCAATACACTTGTGCCATGTCGGCGGTAGCTTGACCAGCCCAGAACTGTAAAAGCCTGGCAAGGTAAAGTCAATAAAAATCTTGGAAACTGTTTTACCGCATTCTCGGAATTAATTATTTTTCCTATCAAAAACTTATCCAAATTCTGAAAGAAGTGGTAGTCAGTGGGGGAAGATCAGGTTAATACGGCGGAAAATGGACAACTTCGAACTCCAAATCCTCAACTTTTGCCAATGTCATTTTTGAAGTGTGTCGTCAGGCGTTTTCTTGCAATAAAATAGCAGTGAACCTGTTGACTAATCTAGACTATTGTTTTCGTAAATTTCTGCATCATTTGGTACTGTTGGTTGCAGTACACGTCGGCCGTGATTGATGAGCCAGGTTTAATGAAATCATAATGGATCACACATGCGCCAGACCACGAAACACACACCAACAGCTTCTTTTGATGAATTTTCCTTTTTGGACTGTTATTTGCTGACTCGTCTTTGTCCAACCATTGTGCCGAACGCTTACAGTTGTTGTTTTGGATTAATTTCTCATCAGATGTTACAATTCGATTGAAAAATGATTAATTTTTGTGACAAGAAAGTAGCATAATGAAGACATCCAAAAATTGCTGTTTCTGATTTTCATTGAGTTCATGCGGAACCCACTTATCCAAATTTTAACTTTACTGATATCGACTCGACCGTGGATATACTGCCTGCGATGAATAATTTGTCGTCATAGTATATTTTATTGTGCGCATGCACATTGTTTGTTTTTGAGTTTGTTGACTATACAGTGTAGCATGGTTAGTTGGGCCCAGTCTGTGAGAAAAACAGCACAATTAGGCAATTCACTCTGCCTGAAATTTACTACTGTACTGCTTGGCTTTCGTGCCGGAAGCTCCAATACGAACATTTCAGAGTATTTGGGTGTCAAACTGAGGACATGTACCGAGAGTGATGAAAATCAAACAGCCAGTCAACATCATGGTATCTATAGTGATCATTAGTGATGTCGACGTTATGCCATTATTCACCTTCTCCCACGGTCTCAGACTCAACGCGGAGGTCCACATCAAATGCTTGAAGGAGGTAGTGCTGACCTGGTTCAAGCGGGTGCCTGCCGGAAGACCCAATATCTAGCAATACGATTCTGCAACATGCCATAGGACCCAATCATAGCTGTTAGACAATTTCTGTGATCACTCACCAGACTGCAACTGCCTTGATTATTATCTATGGGACGCATTTGAGCGAGAAACCAACAAAACTCCTTGCAATACCAAATAGGAACTGATGGCAAGGATTATGGCAGCATTTACCAACTTAAACAGCGATTTTATTTAAAACATTTACTCTTTAGTATTTCAAGATATTTTTACTTAATTTTGGCAAATATATTTGTTAAATTGAGATGTCAGTTTTATTTTCATATTTGCAAAAATTAGATGACAGTTTATTCACCCTGTGGAGATATTTTTTTCAGACATTTTTCAGAAAATCTGCCTGTGAGGCTGTATGGCATTTAATGATTTTTGAGATGCGTTTGCGGTATTTATTCTTGTACGAGTCGTCAGTTGTACTTATGTGTGTGCACTGTGCATTTATATACGATGTTGCAAGTCGTGCAGACATTACCGACTGGGCGACTTGATTTGTCCCTACAATAGCATTTATTGCTGGCTGTTGTTTGTGACCGGCGGCTATAATGAAATGGTCACGCAGTTCTCGTTACTTGTCGGTTCGTGTACATTATGTTGCTATGCAGCCTCCCGGAGCTACTTGAGACTTGGTTGTCATTATTTCCGGATTGTTCCGTGCTATCTGTTCCTGCGCCCGTCTCTCTCTGGGGGTAGGTCGACTAAGCATTGGCTACAGGTTAATTAGTTGAGAATGACCTGGGTGTATTGTTCGAGCCCTTGTTTAATCTCCTGTTTTTGATTCGGTGCAAATGCTGCACCAAGTTGGAGGAGCTTCTGTATGACACCTTCAAGCTACTCCTGTTAAATAGGGAGTCGTATTTGTGGGATTTCAGGATTTCGGCAAACACCTATCCAATATTGCTAGGAACTATTTAGCGTTCTTCGAAGAAACATTGGATGCGTAGATCGGATTATTTCAGATTACATATATGTGTATGTATGTATTTGTCTGTGTGCATGTACGTGAGTATTCGTATGCGTATTAAATGTGTATATATTTATGTGTCTGTGTTTGCTTGTATATCTGTATATGGCTGGGGATATGTATATAAGCATATACGTATATGTGTTGTGCGTGTGTAAGAGTGGGAGCAATGAATGTTACAGCGTTATTAATACATTAAAATCACTTTGTAAAATGATTTCATTAGAAAACCAGCATCTATATTGAATATGAATTATGGTTTCCAGATCCATACAGATTATCAATATCTGATATCTGATATATATCACATAATAATATGACAAATTCTACCGTACATTTATTAATTATAATTTATTGAATGTGCTTACGGTACTAACATGGAAACCTTATATATTATTTGCTATGTTTGTTACTAAAATACATTACTACCAATATATCAACGATGGCAAGTCGTTGACATATCATACAAACACGATATATGCTTTAAATATTTCTGTGCAGCGCTTTTATATATGACGGAGGCCGAGCTGGCAGATACGTTAGCACGCTGAGCAAAATGCTTAGAGATATTTCGTCTGTCCTTATTTTCTGAGTTCAAACTACCCGGAGATCGACTTTGCCTTTCATCCTTTCGCAGTCGATAAATGAAGTACCAGTTGCGAACTGGAGTCGCTTTAATAGACTGCTTAAAGTAGAATAGAAATGCCAAGACTCTCAAGAAGTAATTATGAATCACTCCAAAGTGAATTGAAAGCAAAAGATTATGGAACATAAACTAATTCGTTGTTTCAGTAGCACGTAGTCAATATGCTAAACAATGCTTCGTGTATGGGACACACGAATAAACACACGAGGTCTATTGGCATCCAAACTGAAACTAAGTAAACGGGTGATTTAAATGACATCTGCTTTCTCTTTGCCATCGAAGGTTTCCCTGTAAACTTACCTGCCTCATTCATAGTCTTTTTCATTTCTACTCCAGTCGCTTTCCATCTCTTTCTCTCATTCACTCATTTTATTTATATGTCAGCTGATATTATATTATTATATCTGGTTCGTTTGAGAAGTTTAACCAACGCGGTATGCCATACAGGTGCAATGATTATATGTTGGTTGGTGAGTGATAGAGCACAGGGTCCGGGAATCATAGAAAAACTCAAATAAACACAATTGAACATTGAACGAAATCGAGGTTTTAATGTTACTTTACTTTGTGTGAGATATAAGTATGTATATATGAACATGTATATATGTGTGTGTGTGCGTGTATGTGAGTAAGTGTGTATGTATATATATGTATGTTTGTGTTATTGGGTGTATGTATATATGTATGTATGCAGTAACAGGATACACACTGAATCGCCAGTGTAGTTAATGAGGAAGGTTCTGCTGCAAAGCCTGCGAAAGTGCATGTTTATCAAGAGCTGGGTTCAACAGTCACTAATATACAAATGCACGCGCGCACACTTGTATGTATTCACACACACAGACAGACATATATACATAAACAGAGAGAGCGATAAAAAAAAAGAGAGAGAGAGAGAGACAGATGGATAGGCAGACAGATAAATTGATAGCGAGATAGATAGATACATACATAGATACAGAGAGATATAGATGGATAGATAGATAGATGTAGAGAGAGAGAGCGAAAGAGAAAAATAGAAATATATAAGTATAAATATATTTATGCATGTGCATGAAGGTGTAGAAGTTAGTGTGTGTCTGTGTATGTTTTTGTGTGTGCATGCGAGAGTATGTGCTTGCACACATATACATATATGCGGGTGTACATACACACACGTATACACAGACATAGCGCGAAATCATTTTTTTTTTATGTCTGAATATAGGAAATAGATTATGTCTGAAAGATGACACTCAGCTTCCAGCTCGGTTTCAAAATGCCTCTAAAATCTAGCGCAAATGTCTCACACTATAGCGCTGGGACCGTATCCTTCTGGCCACTTGATTTTGGTTATCAGCTCAGCCTTTGTGTTGTGGGCAAAACGGTTGGAATCTTTCCCAAACATTATAAGCTTTGGAATTACAATCAATGGAATTAGAAGGCTGCAAATTTGGATTGATGAAATCGTAGAAATTCTTCAACAACGATTTGAACTGTTTAGAGAAGAATGGCAAGGTGCTGAATCCTGATGCCACTTGTATAACAAATCTCTCCAGGCAAGTATTGACTATAGTCGTCGGCATCTTCATACGACAGTCTAAACTGAGCCTAAGGTCCTGTTCTCGGACTTGGAGAAGAATTTCTGTTTGCGAGGGAAAACAGCATGCCTATGGAGTTCCTTCCTGTTAGAAACAGCTTCGTTGTCCCCGTAGCGGCTGTCCATGTCACGTCTTAGAATCTTTTACAAACGTTTACAATATTCACTGAGCGTTGAGCATATGTCATGACGTTGGCATTTCGATACGCTGCGAGGTTTTTCGAAATGTAATCTTCATGATCTCCGTCACCGTTAGCTATTCACCAGTACATTAAGCTGCTTTAGAAAAAACGGGAAACCTAAAATATTGTCTACTTTGGCAATACATACATACATTCAAAGAAAAAAAACAAACATGCACATGAATATATATAGATAGATGGTATGTATGTATCTACGTATACATAGATACATGCATAAACACATACATATAGAGCGATGTAAATATTCATACGTATTCTATTAAAGTGGTTTTGCTTCTATCTTTCTTTTGGTGATATACAGCTGTATCGCAATGAAACACAATATTATTCACTTATTTACTCTCTTTGTAAAACAACAAACTATGTAATAATTGTCAAAGTCCTTTTATTTGCAAGCAGTAACAGTCAAATGAAAAGAAGATATATTTGTTATTTCCAATTTAAAAGAATAGATGCTACTGAAAGCTATACACACATAAGATGACCTATAGAAAAACCCACACGTTTGTAATTCAAATTAAATAAATATATATATCTTTATATTCATACATATACATGTATATA
>NC_068985.1:90403957-90405659 GCF_001194135.2 Octopus bimaculoides
CATGTTAGAATATTTAGAAAACAGAATATAAAAGAAAGAAAAAAACAGTATCAGAATAACATGACATGAAATTAAATTCCTACAATGGAATTAATATTAAAGTTTTGCTAAATGTTTTCACACAACAACACAAATAAAATATATTTTCATATTGAAATATATTTTTTCATGAAATAATAATTTATTTCAGGATAGAAGTTAAATTCATTGGGGAAACAATACCTAGCTAGAGTAATTTTCAGCCTTTGTAAATAGGTAAAGCATTGAAAAAAAAAAAAAAAGAGAGAATAACAGGATAACAGGCCTTCAAAAATATTCTGAATGGACTTCATATTAAGGTTTCCTCCCAAAAGAGGACATGTTTTAAAAAATATATTTTTCATTGTACATGCTTCTGCCTGCATTTATCTGTGTGGGAGTAAACATATATATGTATATATATACACACACAAATATATATATTTATGTATATCAATGTATGTTGTATATACGTGTATGTAAGTGTATATATACATATATGTTCATATTCATCTACACATATATGTGTGTGCATGTGTGTGTGTGTGTGCGTGCGTGTAAGTATGTGTGTGTGGGCGTGTGTGTAAGTCTGTCTGTGACAATATAATTTTTAAACATATTATTCAGATGTGACTTCGAAGTTTACGTCAAGACAAACAAATTAGAGTAACAGCTCTCTCATTAAAGTAAGATTTTTATTACAACTATACAAGAACAAAAATTACTACATGTTCATACACACATAAACACAAACGCGCACACACACAGACACACAAATATTCATTTGCGCGCTTCAATCTTTCAACTGCAGTCATACTTAAGCACCACTAAAATGGTGGAGAGTAAGCATACGTAAGCACCACCAGAATGGTTTTAGTCGAAGAAATCGACACTAAGACTTATTCTTTTTAAGTCTAGTATTTATTCTATCGGTCTGTTTGGCCCAACTGCAAAGATACAGGGCACTAAACACGCCAAAATTGGTTGTTAAGCGATACTGGGGGTACACACACTGACACAACGACACACCCACACGCACAGTGACACCCCCACACACAGTGACACAAACACACACACATATATAACACGCACAAGCACACACACAGGCACACACGCACACACGCACACAAACACATGAAAAAGTGTAGGAAGTCCATGTATTGAATCTTGAAGTTCTTTTTCGGAATCATAACGTAACTGTTGTGCAAAAGATGCATTGTACTTTTTCCTGTAGACCATATGTTGCTATGAATTACCAAAGAGAGACGTGATAGAAAGAAATAGCATATTGGGAATGGTAAGCGTGTTATGTAAACTGCTAGTAATCTTTACTTTATAAACATACAGTTCTTGATTGTTTTAAACTTGTGGAGGATGGCGTTTCTGTCTAATGCGCTTCCCTGCTTACTCAAAGTATTAATAACCTCGCATGTTCCTCCGAAACATAAATCAGAGCAGGCGGATAACGAAAACTTATTCTTGTGAACGAATGTCTCTCTCTGTCGAAGGAGAAATATGTGAGGAGGGCATGCAGGCGTCTGCTTACTTGGACCGTTTATATGGTTGAAACAAGCATATATATGTATATATATGTGTATATATATATATGTGTATATATATATATATATGTATATATATGTATATATATATGTGTGTATATATATATGTGTGTATATATATATAT
>NC_068985.1:90406071-90406734 GCF_001194135.2 Octopus bimaculoides
CACACACACACACACACACACACACACACACACACACACACACACACGCACACACACACATGCATATATCAATCATATATATGAATGTAGCTGTGTATTTCTGTGTGAAATTGTGTGTATACATGTGAACATGCCGAACATGATATTCACAACTTGCATGTTAAATCGCATAGTTTACTTCCCGGGTATTCGACATTTACTAAGAAAGTGTATCCTGCTGTAGAGAGAACTCGAATCGAAATATTCATGCTTGCGTCTACCTATATATTTACATGTGTATATTTATAAACTCCGTTTAACCTTACTGATTTTTTAAGCGTTTCTGCCTATACTCACGTTTCTTTACCTCTGGAGAATACAAAATTTTCTTGTGATACCTTGTAATATGTCACTGTTTGTCACGCATATAACACTTCCTGGATATAAAATGTAAACAAAGTAGGGTTTTTTTTATGTGCAAGCATTAAATTCTGATTTATTATTGTATTTGAAAATACTTGTAGAGGAATCTGTTATATAAAATATCTTATAAAAATTGTATAAATAAATGGAAGTTTTGTGTGATAACTATGTACGCATCCATCTAAAAACTACATTATAAAGTGAGAAGAAAAATGAAAGATATGTGAGAGAGAGAGAGAGAGAGAGAGAGAGAGAGAGAGA
>NC_068985.1:90406778-90408178 GCF_001194135.2 Octopus bimaculoides
TTTTATTTAAGACATATATACAAGCGAATGGAATATGAAGAAATAAAAACATAAAGGAATAATAAACTAGAAATGAAGACGACTGAAACCGAAAAAAGAAAAGATAATAAGTTTACAGAAGAAAGAGAAAGAGACAAGGAATAGATAATAGTAATGGACTGAAAACGCTAAATTGATTTTGCGTAGAAGTGCGAAATAAGATACGGAATGTAAAATAAGAGAATCATAAGTCTCAAAATTGTTTGTACACTAGAGTTGGAATTGAGATCCGTTTAGATGCTAGTGAATAGTTCAGAATTAACCAACCAAATACTGCGATAGTTAATTATTATGGAGGATATGAAACGACTAATATTGCATACAGGTATGAGCAGATAACGAAATATGCTTTGGTTAATTCATTTTGAAAAGAACATCCAACGTAAGAATGAGCAAAGTGCAAAGTACACAAACGGACTGCATGGATGGAAAAAATCTGCTAAGAGCTGATATATCTTTTCTACTTGAAGCAAGCAAAGGGAAAACTAATAAACCCAACAAACCAATAAGAACAATAGCTAAACATGACATTTACAAAATGCACAAGATGCAGAGGATATACAGATTGAAACATTCAACTAAAATCTAGAATTGAAATTGAAACATTTGGCAAGACCCCCCCCCCCAAAAAAAAAGCTCAGCATTCCATAAACAAAACATTGTTTCCAAAGAGAACACAAAATATGTTTAAATGTAACTGGGGGAAAATACTATTATTGTGAAAACACCTCCTTCTGAGCAGTAAACTGAAGATTTTTGGAAGAAACATTTAAAGTTATCCAAATGAGTTTAATCGGAATGCACAAGAGGTCAGGGATATATAAGAGACCAATGCCCAGCTCAAATATTAAGAATTAAACTGAAAATAGGTGGACAAAGAAAAGAATACATTGTTAGTTTCATAGAGATGTTGAAGAAAAGACAGACATAGAAACAAGATGCCCGTGGATGACTAAAAGTTATTTTGAACCGAAAACGGAGGCTCTAGTGTGTGCTGAACAAGAGCAAGCACTAAGAACATAACATACAGAATAGATAACACATTAGAAAGTGATAAGTGCAGTGTCTGTGGACAAAACGGTGAAAGTGTATGGCATATTACCATTCAATGTACGCCACAAGCCTAGAAGTAATACAAGAGATACCACGACAATATAGCAAGGCTTGTCCAATGGGCACTTTGCAAGATGTATGGACCTGACAGAGCAAACACTTGGTACGACCACAAACCCGAAGGCATTATCGAAAATGTTAATGCAAAGATCCTATGGGTTTTTTGATGATTCAGTGTGACCATGAGATAGAGAATAGGAAACCGGACATAGTCTTCATTGAGAAAGAAAACAAACTTTGCTGGATAA
>NC_068985.1:90408763-90413958 GCF_001194135.2 Octopus bimaculoides
GTCGATGAAAAAGGTGGTAGTAGTACCAATAATTGTCGGAACCTTGGGAACAGTGAGTAAACATCATGAGAAGTACATGGAACAAATAGGGGATGCAATAAGTTTGGAGCACTTGCAGAAAATAGCACTGTTTGGAACCGCTAGACTACTCCAGATGGTGCTCGAAAACTGTGGCTTGTTATCTTGGATCACAGGTAGTGAAAAACTGGCACCAGAGTACCTCTCCAATGTTAGAAGCTGTGCAAAGACGTTAAATAGTAATGGTGATAATGATGAAGATGGTGGTGATGATGATGATGATAACGACGACAACAACAACAACGCAACAACAAGAACAATAATAATAATAAGAAGAAGAAGAAGAAGAAGAATTATGATAATAACAGCAAACGAATCATACCTAAGATTGAAATACTCCAAAGCAACTGTTTCTAGCAATAAATATATCAATTAAAGAAATAGAAGTGAATATCGGCCCGTCAGCCCCATGAAATTGCGTTACCAGTAACCTTTTCCTTCAATGAACTCGGAGGGGAAGTTACCTCAATACGTTAACGCTAAATATATAGATCCATTCCATTCCGTTAACGTTCAGTCTCCTCATGTCCCAATGACAGCAAAGCAAAACTCATAGCGGATCGGTTCTCACCAGAATCAACTGGGTTCGTCCCGCCCAGTCAGAGACTAGACTGGGAGAGAAAAATCAGCTACTAGTTCAAATTTTTTCGAAATTCAGGAGCTAGTAGCACCACTTAACTGGAATGTTCCAAATTACGGCCATCCAAGCTCATCATCAAATTGTCAAAGGAAAACGCATGAAAGATACCCCAGGGAAGATAATAAAGACGTTCTTTATGCCTTCTATTGCGCCATGTATTTTCCCCAAAATAAATCCAATACTAAAAAAAAGAACATACCTAAATTGTAGAGAGAAGCATCTTGAAATATTATCTCACAGAGATAGTAACAAGCTTGCCAATATTGTAAAGAAACATTATACTGATTTTGAGATTGACCGGATTAAACAACCAGTAAAGCACAAAAGGAACGAATATTCAGCGAAAGATATTAATGGAGAAATAATTTAGACAAATGCATCAGCTCTGATGAAAACGCAGTAATTACAGAAAAAAAAAAACAAATGTAAATGTTAAGCAAAATGAAATACACTCTCATCCATCCATAAATATCAAGGAAGATGAAAATCAAACAGAAATTGATTCAACTTAAGAAGATGATCTAAAAAAGAATCAAACCATGATTGAATGGCTGGTCGCAAAAATTCGCAACTCTAACGAAAGCCTGAAAGTAACTGGTGAAATCAACCTTGCCCTTTAAGCTAATGATGTCCATATTACAAGTATCAAATATTTGTATTATGCAACTCATAAGATCTTAAGTAGTCTGTGTGGTTATACATTTAGAAAAAGAAAACATTCTCAAAAATGCATATTTGTCAAGACCAAATCCAACAAAGAATTCACTTATTTAGGTTTGATATACAATGACTAAGAAAAAACTAAGTCTGACAAGAATATCAAGCAAAAAGAAACAAAAATATGAAAATTAAAGAAAATATATAATATGGAATCCATACTTGACATCGATATCATTATAGAAACGAGCAGGCCGAAGTTACCGTAGAAAGCTGCCTGCATAGCACGGTATATGAGTCTCGCAAGGTTCTTCAAGTAAAACGGTATGTTTAAAACTAATCGAAATAATTTTAGAGGAAGATAAATAAAGTTTTAGTTACATTAATATGTGTCCCATCAAAAGAAGTGCAAGAATTCTGCAGTAAAATTTGGGCAGAAGAAAAATTGATTGATAGAATATCTACTTAATCAGCATCCTTCGAACAGCAAAAGTGGAATGGTGTCAAGGTAGAAAATTAAGGACCTGCTCCCTGGAAACCAAGCGAATGGAAGTCTCCGGGAAAGGATTAATTTCCAAACTTCTGCTTGAATGCTTTTTTCAGAAACTCATGAAGTACTGACTAGAATTTACAACAATGTTTTGCAGCAGACAAATGTGATTCCCTCTTGGTCTCTTGGTTAGTTAATCGTGTTACATCTCTACATCCTAAAAATGAGGAAATAAATACAGCAGAATAATTATAGACGCATAACCTGTTTAATAACGATGTCCAAGTTATCAAAATCTGTCTTGACCGAATGCACTTATAGCATCTTACCAGGAAATGGAATATTTACTGATGAGCAAAAAGGATGTAAACGTGGGTCCTAGGGTTTCAAAGATCGGTTTCTGACCAATAAGATAGTTTTACAAGATTGTCACAAGCAGCACAAGAACCTATCAATAGCCTGGATAGACTATAAAAACGCTTTTCATAATCTACCACGTAACTGGATTGAGAAAGTGACTCTCTGTCACTCTCCTCTTTTGTCTAGCCTTAAGTACCTCTTTTCAAATTGGTAGATGAAGCACAATGTGTCTATAGAAATTTTGACAAAACTATAAATCAGCTCCTTTGTATGGACGATATAAAGATTTTGGCAAGAACGGATCAGCAGCTACAGAGCTTACTAGCAATTTTTTAACGTTTCAGTGATGACATGAGGATGGCATTAGGCATCAGAGGGAAAATGAGAGAAACGTCCAACGTTAACCTTGGCCAACAGAATATTATAAAGGCTTTATAACAAGAGGAATGTCACAAATACTTAGGGATTTGTGAATGTGATGGAATTAAACATTCAAGGATAAAGCAAATGAGAAGAAAAGAATGTCATCGCAGGGTAAGGGCAACACACAAGACAGAACTACAATATCGAATCAATTAATACTATAGCCATACAGATCGTGAACTTATAATTACAATATTATTAGATAGTCAATTGCTGAAATATATAAACTTGACCAAAAAGTACGAAAAAAAGTTGAATATGAAAAGAATGCATCACCCTAAGGTAAATGTCGAGCGACTTTACTTGCCATGAAAAGAGGACAACCATTGATTGTTACTGCTTAAATTAAAACTGAAGATTGCCACAATTAGACATGAAGCATATTTGAAACATTCCGATGATTGCATGCTAAAACCTTAGAGCACATATAGAAGAAAACTGCATACTTAGTAACAAAACAGAAAAAGGAAACATATAAGATAATTTAAAATGCAGAAATTACAAAAATTACATGTACGGGAAACAAGCACAGAGTATCTCAACAAGCATGACAGAGCGGCACAGTAGATTCAATGGGTAATGCGAAAGGACCTGGACTAGCCCCATGAAAGAAAAAAATGGTTGGACACAAATCACCTCAATAGCTGGAAAATTATTGCATCTCGCATTTCTTCAATAATGACGATGATGATGATGATGATGATGATGATGATGATGATGATGATGATGATGTTCATAATAATAATAATAATTAATAGAGAGCGTATAAATAACAAATTATTACCAGATAACATAGAGCAAAAAAAGCAGCACAACAAGGATGCTGAATGGTTGCAAAACTGAGATAAATAGTAATTTTGGGAGCTGTACTTTTGTGATCCTTTATAACATTTTATGTAAGGGTCCGACGGTCCTTATCTGAAAGTGTTGGTTTTCTTCCGGAGTTTTGTTTCGACGACGAGGTTTTCACCTCTTTCTTGATGCCTGTCATTACTTTCGAGACAGTACTTCCTGATACATCGAACATTTCAGCAGTTTTCATTACGCTAGCGCCTGCCATACGAGCACCAACAATTTGACCTTTTTGAAAGCCCGATAGATCTGTCATTTTAATGAATTTTAATTACATTTTTCTGATGATATCTAAAAAGAAACAGCAATTTTAGCTAAACATATTAAGCAACATTAATACTAAATAACAAAAAAACACCAAAAAAAAATTATAGGCGCAGCAGTGGCTGTGTGGTAAGTAGCTTGCTTACCAACCACATGGTTCCGGGTTCAGTCCCACTGCGTGGCACCTTGGGTAAGTGTCGTCTACTATAGCCTCGGGCCGACCAAAGCCTTGTGAGTGGATTTGGTAGACGGAAACTGAAAGACGCCCGTCGTATATATATATATGTATATATGTATGTTTGTGTGTCTGTGTCTGTCCCCCCAACATCGCTTGACAACCGATGCTGGTGTGTTTACGTCCCCGTAACTGAGCGGTTCGGCAAAAGAGACCTATATAATAAGTACTAGGCTTACAAAGAATAAGTCCTGGGGTCGATTTTCTAGACTAAAGGCGGTGCTCCAGCATGACCGCAGTCAACTGACTGAAACAAATAAAAGAGTAAAAGAGTAAAAGAGTAAAGATGTTTTAAAATGATGATGCTATGATGCTAAGTGTTTCCATTATTTTGTCCACCCCTTGTACATCAACAAAAAATAATACACAGTTGAAATGCATACTACTACAATATTTACAAGTAGGTATACACGTTTACCGGACGTAGTTGTGTCTAAATAGAAAAGTACATTAAGTATATATCTGCGAAGAGAAAAGGAACTGGAAAGAATGTAAATGATGTGGGGAAAATGTTTGATTGAGTAACTTAAGATATGCGAAAGTTGTGTGTAAAACAAAAAAACAATCAAAGATATAAAAGGATTCGGGACTGGATAGGTGAAGAGAGGAATTAGAAAGGAGACAAATAATGGAACGCCGATTAATTATTTGAGGTTTTTGTTTGAATATGTTTGCAGTCCAATGGAAGTATTTAAAACGAGTTCCAATATTGTTTTACGGAAAATCTACTTGATATTTCGTTTTCAGCAATTTGTCCCCTCAATGTGTTTGTTATTTTCTATCCTGTTATTGAGCTTCTTTTCATACAATTATTGTTTTGTGTTATTCCCCTGCTTATATCGATTTGCGTTTCGTTCCAAGATTTCTTTCCGCTGCATCTCTGCAATTTAATATTTTTCCTTACAAAACAAACAAAAAAAAAACGTATTTTTCTTCTGCTTTATTTCGAAGCACAACGGTATTACTATCTCTATCAACACGACTGACATTTAAAGGGATAGAAATATCAGACGTTTCCATTTGAAAAATATCGGAGTAAAAGAATAATAAAACATTCAGATGCTATGCTTTCGAGGACCTCCTAAGTAGTTCTATATCGTGGAAATAAAACATTCCTTGACGACCTTGACCGAAAACCCAACGGACAACCATAATATAAGAAAAAAACATTGTTTTACAGGAAAAGGAAATACAAG
>NC_068985.1:90414058-90416946 GCF_001194135.2 Octopus bimaculoides
AACTATTAATATATATATATATATATATATATATATAAATCTCTGAGCGAAACAGTAGCTGAACGACATCGTAAAGTGTATTTGTCACCTAAATGTGGCTAACACACATGGGTTGATGCTACTTTTGCTTGTAGCCCCAGGAAGATATCTCTTCTAGCTGGCTATTGATGTACTATCTTTGTCCTCTCACTATTTGCAAAGGAAGTCATATATGATGACAAAATATGAATTCATATTGGAATTTACTTACATACCACTAACAGAAAGACTTTCTTCCACTTCTACACACCATTTCCCTTGGATAATGGAGCTACAAGTATAACAAATTTATACATATTTTATTATTATTTATATATTCATTCTCACATTTCTCTATATACTCCATATTTACTGCCTTTTCCAGAGTATCTCCTCATATTGATGTCTAATATTCCCCTTTATTTAGCCATCTTACATCGTCCCTTTTTTATCAATCTCCTGAAAATTCCACACACCTTTGGCTATGTTATCTCATTCTATTTATCGAGGAGGATAATCTATGAGAAAAACATATACACATGTACACACATACATATGTGTGTGCGCGCGTGTGTTTGTGTGTGTGTATGCCTGTCTGTGTTTGTGTCTGGCTCTGTGTCTGTGTGTGCGTATGTATATGCGTACGTATGTTATACGTATACGTGTCCATTTAAATAAACTGAAAGCCATATATGCTCGTATGAATTTACGCCACGTCCATATGTGTGCTAGTAGATACTTCTTTGTTTAACTCATGGATCCAGTTACGAAAAATTTACTTTGCTAAACATAATGTTTATTCAAATCAATGAATGTCAGATAAATCTTTCCCTATTGTGTTAAGCGAATATTTACTTACGTCACACTACATGCAAACACACACACACACACACACACACACACACACACACACACACACACACACACACACACACACACACACACACACACACACACATACATACAGACAGGTCTATGCACATGCACATGCTCACACACACATATACATATGTATCTGCATATACATAAATTTATATATATATGTGTGTATGCTTCAGTATGGAGAGAGAAAACATACATAAAGCGAGAGAGGGATGGATAATGTCAGAGAGAAGCACAGAAATAGCTAAATGTTAATCAAGAGTTAAGGTCATTGACTGCAAATCTTAATCAAGAGTGAATATATGCAAATTATGTTGGTTAGCTGCTAAACATAGCGAACAACATGATTCGTAAAATGAGATTTCAGAGAAAATTTATTTTATGTAAAATATTATAGCGAACATTGAACCTACTTATGCGTTACGAAATAAGCTGTTTTGAAACTGTCGAACATCAAAGAAAGTTGTTCATTGTTTAATAGTTTAAATATATCTGTCGTTTGACACGGTACATATGGAGCTAACTACGAAGCTAGGTATGAAATAAAGTTTAGTTACTGCTTGCATTTTACTGGTTCATTCCTCAGCTGCTATCGTTTCAAAGCGTGATTCACCAACTCTATTATTGAAATTATGAATATAAATCAAAGAATAATGTAAATTTATTGGTCCTAACTAGGCCCACTCTGTAAATTTAACTTAACACCCAAATTTAGTTTTTATTCTCTGGGATTGGCTATATAGTAATAAGAACTCGGAATCATGTGATTAGTAGTCTGCGCTCTTAATCACTACGCCATATGCCAACGGGCATATGGCGTAGTGGTTAACAATGATAATGATAATAATAATAATAATAATAATAATAATAATAATAATAATAATAATAATAACATCGAAAACTACCATGGAAATGAGAACCGAGGTTCGAAATTTCCCCAAGACACCTGATGAAGGGTGGAGGGCTTATCAGCCGAAACGTTGTGTTCACAACACACAAGATGAGGACAAATATCCGCTAAATATAAATTATGTAAATAATGTATATTAGTAGGGGTTCATTCCCACTACGTGACACCTTGGGAAAGCGTTTTATAATATATCTTCGGTCCCGCGAAAGCCCTGTAAGTATATTTAGTAGACGTAGCCTGAGATATGCCCCTCCATGTCTGTGCGCGTATGTTATATGTGCTTATATATATATATATATATATATATATATATATATATATGTGCGTGTGCGTGTGTGTGTGTTATAGGCATGTATATCATATTCGCTATGATAGATCGCGAAGCAATGCACACCTTTTTTTTTGCCTGTTTTTTTTTTGTTAATTCTCCCCCTGTAGATCATATATATATATATACACACACACACAAGAGTTACGGAATGACGTATGGAAAATCCGTGAAGAGATGCTTTATAGCGACTGGAATCTGAGAAGTGGTAAAATCGAAGTGAGGTGTATAACATCGGCTAATCTTTAGCCCAAAAATATCAACGGCACACACTTTCACATATGTACATACATACACACACAGATGTGCACACACACAAAAACAGAGACACGCAAACACACGCATCTATGTATATGCCCACGGGCATACGGCGCAGTAGTCAAGAGCGCGGGCTCCTAACACCAAGATTCCGAGTTCGATTTCAGGTAGTAAGGCTTTGCCAAGGAAATAGAAATGAAATTCGGATTAGAAAAATGTGCCAAAGCAACCCTGAAAAGAGGAAAATTAGTTAAAAGTAGCAATATAACACTATATAAAGCCAATGAAATAAGAGAACTAGACGAAAGTCAACCATATAAGTATTTAGGAGTCAATGAACTAGATAGGATACAACATACACACATGAAATAAAAAATAAAGAAAGAGTACTATAGACGAGTTAGATCAATACTAAAAACAGAGCTCAATGTTAAAAACAAGATAATGGGTATCAACACTTTAGCTGTCCCAGTTATAAGCTACAGCTACAAC
>NC_068985.1:90418951-90436328 GCF_001194135.2 Octopus bimaculoides
TATATATATATATATATATATATGTATGTGCATGTATATGTTTGTGCCTGTGTGTTTGTCCCACAACATCGCTAGACAACCGATGGTGCTGTGTTTGCCTCCCCATAACTTAGCATTTCGGCAAAAGAGAGCGATAGAATAAGTACTAGGCTTCCAAAGAATAACTTCTGGGGTGGATTTGCTCGACTAACGGCAGTGATCCAGCACGGCGGCAGTCAAATGAATGTAACAAGTAAAAGTGTAAAAGATGAAAAAAGTGAAAGAGAAGTAAGAATATCATTCGCAGAATCCCAGCAAATTCTGTTCTGGGGAAGGGCATGTCTATTACGTCGACCCCAGTTTCCAGCTAGCACTACTTCTGTCGACCCCTGAATTTGGATTCAGAACGTGCAAGTGGAAGAATTACAGCTATACATTTTGTACAGCAAGATATCGATCCCACTGGCTCGCTGACTTACCTAGAATAAAAGTTATAATAAGAAAGAAGGAAAATAAAGACAACAGGAAATAAGTTTAGATGGATGAAAATCTGCATAGAACTCTACAACTACAAGTTGAGAAGGAACTAACTCGCTGATAACTTCCAATTATTTGACGATGGTTACTTTGTCATGCGCGAAGGTAAAACTGCAAATGTTCACTGAAATACAGAAAATCAATCTGAATCGACAGCCTCCCTCCTGAATAGCTGAAATGTAATAGAGAGGCTATAATGGACGATTTTATCACTATATGAAGCAAAATATGTCCGACCGATGAATGATCGAATCTGTGGATTCATTTGGAACATACTGCTTCTCAAGAATATAACATGATTAAAAGATATATTGTTCATTCAACATTGACTTCACAGTTATGGTAGAACAATATTTTCATGCGGAAACTAACAGCTGTAATATATTTTGAAATATGATTATTTTTATGCTTTCTGCATTTTAAGAATATTCTGGTATTAGTAAATATTATACTATTCTTAGTAAATCAGTTAATCATGTTAATACTCTAATTAGTACCATTGATCTCAGTGATTATGAAAGTATGTTAATATTTCTTTATTCTGAAACTATGCTAAACCGATTCTTTCATCTGTATTTGCGTAAGTATGTCACATATATATGTGGAATGTTCCGTTTTCAATTAGGATTTTGCGCATTAGGATTAACAAATATATCGATCAAGAATACGTTGCACAGTATGGCATTTGTTATTATGTATTTAACAAAATGATTCTCTCGATATTATTTACTTTTGACCTTCATTATAAACTCTAGACACACGCTACTTGATAAATATTGACGGAGTTAGTTTGGTAATAAGTGATGCCTTTCCCCTCGCTTATGAATATAACAATACCTATGTACATTTCCTACTTGCGGTGAATAATGTCGTCTACACATTTGAAACTAAATATCATATTGATATTGAAGAAACTATTTTAATCTCATTAGACTTATTAAGATTTCAGATATGGCCTTTGCTTGAGTCTTTTCATTAAAACGCCATTCATTTAAATTTTCCTTGCGTGATAATTATGGCTTTGTCGAAAGTATCAATCGATTATCTTAACTCCTGCTAGGAGAGAAGCAATACAAGTGATATTTTGTTTTGTAAAGTAAGGTCTGATATTAGCAAAAACAAAATTTCATTGAAATTCATACATAATTAGAAGCTTGAAGTAAAACCGGGGATTTCTTTATTCATAATATAACCACAAGGCAATTCATCAAAAGAAACGTTATCAAGAAATTTCTATTTCATCATTTCTACGATCCTTTAATTATAACATTTGATTTTTATTGTCAATCAGATTGCTGTTTTGAAAGAGATTACACTGGTCACCTTCATCCCTCATTAAAATAATAGAGGTAATTAAAATATAGCTAGAAGTATTGCGCTTTTTCAATGCAAGAGATATCAAAAACGAGAATGATGTTTGCTAGGGTTAATGTGGAAATATTCATGATTGAAAGGATGGAGTCTGTTAAAGATAGATATCATAAAGGTTATTGGCCGAAACTTTAGGAACTTAACAAGAGGGCCAAAACGTGGTATGTCTAGATTTATGTTGTACCTAATAAGGTGACCAGTTTCGAATGAATAATATTAAACTTATTTCTCAGAACAATAGCTCAGGACTTGCGTGGGACTTCGTGGTTAAAATGTCACTTGAGTAGATCTTCACGACAGAAAAATTAAATTGGAACGACTATCATTGTTATGCTCAATTAAGCAAATGATTTTTCTGTTGAAATGTGGCATGTCGTTCCTCTAAGTTATCATTTTGCTAAAACCCATTTAATTTTGTTATGAAACGAACGTTAATAGAAGGCTGCAATCATAAGCAGAACAAAGTTCATGTTATCTGGCTACTTAACAAAATAAAATAAAATTCACAGCTACTTGAATCATTGTGCTTTTATAACAATTCATCAGTCACTGTAAGATTCATATAATGAAGAAAGTCAACTGGAAAACACCGGTCGATGAACTAAAACAGTGGACAAATGACAAAGGATTTCAAGAGTGGACTGTACGAAGAAATAAATCAGCAATAAAATGAATATCGCAATCTTCTGTCAAACAAGAGGAGTTAAATGATTTGCATTTTTATAGAATTACACATCGAACAATAATTCTATTGCATATATTTGTGTTGCTAATTTTTCTCACATCACACGCACACAAAATATCAACCTCTACGTAAACAAACGGAGTAGATTTTCGAAAAGTACGGACATTCGGAATAATGGATATGTAAATGGAACATTAACTCTTATTTAGAATTTATAAATGGTTACCTTATATAATTTGTAATGTAACATATAATTTAAGGTTTGCTCAAGGTATCGTTTAATTCGAGAACTGATGAAAATAAATGGAAATCCTCTAACAGTCCACCTACTAGGAACATCGTGCTCATCGTCATCGAACATTCCTTAATCTCACAGTACAAAGGAGTATCTTATTCCTTTCCCTTATTTATTGCATAAAGATGTGTTGCCCTATTAAACCGAATGCTCTGTTTGATGTGTGAAGGATGTCAATAGTTAAAGTTCAAAAACGTCTGTGTCCGTGTTTTTTAAAAATTAAATCGGTATCGTTACAAACATTTACCTGAATGTGTGAGAGAAGCAGGTCACTACGACCTATTTCTGTTCTGAGTTTAATGGATGAATGAGAGTGTTCATCTTAGAATGACCATTAATTCATTAGAATATGTTTGGCACAAATACAGAATTAATCGGAGATGCGTTTCCAATTTGCGATAACGTCATGCTTAAAATTTTGATCTGTTTTCTTTACTTCCTGATATAAGTTTTCCTCAAATGAAAACATCAATTTATTATTAGAAGGAACTATTTCGTCCACATAAGTGTGATATATATTCGTCAAATTCTTTTACCCTCATATTACAAAGTATTTTCTTCCAGTACTAAGCCTACTGATTTGATGTTGAAGTCAATTTCAAACGACCGATTAAAATTTGTCTGTCCTTTACTACACCGTGTTTGATTGCTTCCAGGCGCAACATATGTGGTTAGTAGAAAGTTACTAACATCGAACAGTGTTAGCGTAGTTTATTCTGGGGCAGTAGAAGAGAGTATTTGGAAAAGTCGGTGTCATTCCGAATATGGCTGGATATTGATGGAGATCAGTGTTTGAAAAGTACGTCTAAAAAATTATTACTTAGACGTTATGTTGGAGACTTATGTGCTGAAACTATTAGTTTAAAAGTTTTTTTTATGGCTGATTTTACCGTTCGCTTATGTTCTTTATTACCGAACTTTTAAAGATCTTGGCTAATTCGTAGGAACTTTTTACTCTAATTTTAGAACTGCATAAACAGTTCGTCTCTTCCTCTATGAAGGAGTCTGGATATTGATTAGTTAATACTCTGACAGGATTCCTATTTTTTTTCACTGTATTTTTTGTTCGTTTCTTGTAATTTTGGTCTATTAATTGTATTATTTTCGGTTTATAACTTGACAAAGACACACACACGTTCTCTCCCACATAAAATCACACACACACACACACACACACACACACACATTTTCAGACACACACAAAATGTCAGACACACACAGACATGCGCACACAGAAAACCTTTCTCTTTCACACACATACATTCACATTGAATTTGTCGTATTCTGTAGCTAAGGAGCCTCTGAACAGGTGACCAAAGAAATCAAGTCAGCCATTTAATCATTAAAAACAACAATTTATTTCAATTGATAAAATGGTTAACCTAATTTGACCTATCCTGAAATCAACCATTCCAGAAAACATTCTTTTTATTTCTCCTTTTCTTTCTTCCAAAAATCTTATGTACACTTTGTTTAACAATTGACCACAGACACACCCATATATGCAAACACACGCACACACATTCGATTAACATGACAAAGAATACCTATAATAATGGCTTCCCAATATCCTTTCTCCAAAACCCAAGAATACAATTCAACTCTTTAACATTTGCAACTAGCTTACATACAGCAAACGAGAAAAATATTCAATACTAACTCACTGTTCATAATAAATCACTGATGGGGCTGAAAGAACTTAATATATGACAAGTGTAACAATTCTAACTTTACTTATAAATATATAAAATCCGCACACCACTATTATCAATCTCTCCATAGGTATAGGCGTCACTATGTGGTAAAAAATTCGCTCTCAACCACATGGTTGCGGTTTCAGTCCAGCTGCTTTGCATCATCGGGAAGCGTTTTCTCGTATACACTCGAGTCAACCAAAGTCATGTGAGTGGATATGATAGAGGGAAACCGAAAGAAGACTTTCTACACACAATATATATATATATATATATATATATATATATGTGTGTGTGTGTGTATGTGTACGCACTTGCGTGCGTGCGAATATGAATGTGTGAGCGTGTGTTTATATTTATGTGTTTGTGTTTTCTGTTTGGCACGCCCTTCCACTTGACAACCGGAATTTAGCGGTTTGGCAAAACAGACCTATCGAATACGTACCAGGCGTTAAAAAATACCATTGGTGGGGTTGATTTATTCAACAGTAACAGTTGAAAATGGTATCCCAGGATGGCTGCAGTCAGATGAGTGAAACGAATTATAGATTAGAGAAATATATATGTGCAGATACACGCAGCCACAGACACATACACACAGATATATGCACAGAGGTGTTCACTTAAATAATTACAATGATACTTCACCTGAACAGTCTTGCCCTTTTTTCTTATATAATATATAAACGCATACATACATTCATGCGTGCATACATATATATCAGGTCATCCCATAAGTAATGTTCGACTTTTGCGTCATGGAAAAGTGATCTAACTTTACATTTTAATGAAATTCAATCCTGTATGTAATTCCTACCGTTATATATAACTTCATTCCATTTGCTCATCATAATTTTCCATTTTCATGACATGTTACACGGTACTTTTATGTAAAATCTATCGGATTGCAGAGGGCAATATGAAATACGATAATATAGATACTTAAGAATTAAAATAAAATAAAATAAAATAAAACAAGAATGAATATTTTTTCTCAAATATTATTGCTACGAGTTGCAAAATATTTGACATTTCTACATGAAATATGCTGCGTTTGTATAAACAAAACGAGAAAGTTGAAATATCTTAGAACGACATATAAATAAGGATTTTTCTTCCTGAAAACTGTATGAGAAAAATATTCGAAGCAATGCCTTTACGCCATCGAGTAAATTATCATGCAAGAAGAAAACATAATATCAATTAATGTATGGAAAGAAAGATTAGTACTTGATCAGCCTTCATAATCACACAGTTGTTGCTGTCAGACAAAAGAGAGTACCAGGTAATGAGTATTTCTACAGCATCCTATAGCCTCCTTAGCACAAATATATTACTTATCCGTATATCATTTACTGAAAATTGAAACAGTTACTTAAACATTACATTCTCTTTGATTATGTTAATATGATCTTAAAGGCAGTCTCGATTTGTTAGTCTGTTTATAATATTTCCAAGCATATAAAACTTTAGTAAGTATTAGAAGCCGAATTTCAAGATCAGATATAAAATATAGTTTTACAATAACTCGATACATTCATACATTCTCTCAAATTACTGTTTCCTCTTAAACATATTTCACCTAGCTGTCTGTTGGTGTCTTCGCAAGCTCAAATAATATCGGAAGGAAAGAGCTGCACTTTGTCATGTTTAATCTGAAGAGAAAGTTTGAAGTGAAAATAAAATGATTACTAAAACTATGGAAACTTTCTCAGGTGTGCTAAATAATGAGGCAAATTCTATGGTTCTGTGTATACAATTTGTGTAGTTCAGTTTTAGATTTGATCAGATTGTTAAACACGTTCTGACCGGAACGAACTTTAAGAATACGACGTTACTGAAGAACAAAAGATAATATAATTTACTGTTCTGTGAATAGAACACGAAACCTCAATACAATAACTCAGATTGTGTCAATACAATGCATCGAGTTATTTATATCTTATATAATCTACAACTTATTCGCAATACTGCCGAATAGTTAAGAATTCTAGTTTTAAACCATGATATACTTGGTTCAATACAACTGCGTAGCAAGTCGATCTATTGTAATTTTCAGAATCTCAGCTCGACCAATAACTTCTGAAAGATGTTACAGGAGATTTATTAGTCAACCAGGTGTGTTATACGTGTACATTAAATGGTACAACTGTATCTTAAACTACGCTAGGATGATTCGATGCGAGACTTATGTAAAGAGAGAAAGCGCTAGTGGAATGCCAAGCCCCTATACATTTTGATTCCGATGGGGGACGTTTAGTATATACAAGAAATGGGTGCTCACTGTGCAAACGACGGAGATCCATCACCACCACCACTACCGCCTCTACCGCCACCGCTGCCACCACGCTTAACGCCATCACCAATTACCACCAGTACCATCACCAGCATCAACTAAGCGCCGCCGACATCATCACCATCATCACCACCACCATCATTACAATAACAACAATAACAACAACAGCAACAGCTGCTTCTTTTCGAAATTTCCAATTCGAAGTGAAACATTGCAAATATAATGAATGTGGCAGCAACACTTAATACTGCTTAACAAAATAAGCTCTAATATAATTTTCCTTGTAAAATTAATATATAAATTTGACGAATGACAACACTTACACATTCGGATTGATACCATTTAGAGATAAACATGAGTTTAGAATCTTGTATACCATTGAATATTTAGAATTCCAACGCATCGTGTGGCTGCAGAGATGACATCGATATTCCTGTAGGAATACAAATAGCATTTTACTGACTAAGCTGAAGGGTCTGCACGTATGATATAAAACAGTAAATGATTTATAGTATATAGTAGCGTATTAATATTAAGAAGAGGTATATCTCAACACACCAATATCATATGCAGACAATAATAATTTTAGTATTTCTATATAGAAGATTGATTGAATAATACTGACAACATAGATTCAAATTTTAATGGAAGCACTGTCAAAAGTAATGTTTTTAAGATGGATGTGCATTTAAATGGCAGGTGCATGCTATACATACGCACACATAGCTATATATATATATATATACATATATATGTACATGTGTGGGTGTATATATATATTTATGTATATGTGCAAATATAGAAATATATATACATAGAAAAACATATACAAACATAAACATATACATATATACATGTGTGAGTATGTGCATATATATATATATATATATATATATATATATAAACAGAAACGTATACATATATACATGTGTGGGTGTGTGCCTATATATATATATATATATATATATATATATATAGATAGATAGATAGATAGATAGATAGATAGATACATACATACATACATACATATACATACCTTCATGCATACATACACACATAAATATATACAAACATACATACAAACATACATACATATGAAACCATTGTAATACTATGGAAACTGACATCAGATACTGCTACAAAGGTAGTTGACAAGAACAATGTTTGAAAATGTGGTTTTCATATTTCTACTTTTAGCAAAAATACATACATCTCTGACGTTACCAATTAAATAATTTGCAAAAAAATTTATCAAAGTTTGAAGGAAGATAAAATTTCTAATTAATGATTTCCAATTAGGTAGCGATTTCTCTATGTATTATTTTTGTTTGATGGGCGGTGTTCATTATAACTGTGTTTTCAATGATAGAATGTACATTTAATATTTGATCAGTATCGATTATAAAAATATATATTTAGCGTAAAATAATTAAATTTTTCAATCATAATTACGTAATATGAGAACTTTTTTGTTGTTCAGGTGCCGGTCAATTCTCAGAGAAACTTGAAAATACTTCAGTAGTACTACTTAGAATACACATAATATTATGAAATAATTACAACATTTCCACTATTACATCTGGTTCTTAAAATATATATTTATCTATGTATAACCTGAAATACTTGAAGATTTATATATATATATATATATATATATATATATATATATATATATATATATACATAATTATATGTATATATATATGCGTATATATATGTATACATATGTATATGTATATATACTTTTATATATATTAAATCCATAATATATAACAGGCATACCATACATGAATTAAATATATATATATTATATATCATATTATATATATGTCATATTATGTTATATCATGTATAAGACTTAAATATGTTTCGACGAAAGTTGTGTGCAGGCCATGTCTAAAGTAATAACACCTGATAGGATTATCTAAATCCTTTAAAGTCAAGTTTTGCGGTACCATGATCCTTTCGAGTAGCGAGTTCTTGTTGACTGAGTTGTATTCAGGTATAGGGAGAATTGTCTCGTAATCCTTGAAGAATTTTGTCCAGATTCCGTTTAGCGGTCATGGGATCCTTTGCCTCTTTGAGCTGGTTTTGGGACTATGGGAAATAGGGCAGGGACTGTTAAGGAAAAGAAATTGCGTTGCAGTGTATATATGTGTTTTGATCGTGAATTGAGTAGCATGGTCCTAGCGTTGGATGAATTTTGCAGCTTAGAGTTTGCTCGTTTGGGCAATGCTGTTGGTATATTATCGACAACGCTGGAGAAAAGTTTGATTGCTTTAAGGCGGTCCCAGTAATCGACATCAGTCATGCCCTTAATTATTTATTGAATGACCTTTGGCGTGATTCAGTTTTTGAGATGTTTTGTTTTGTATGGGGAGACCACAGGAGCGTGGCAGAAGTATTCCAGGTGTGGATTTACAAAAGAAAAGAAAAGTGGAGTGATGACACCTTGTTCTCTGAACCGAAACGTTCTTAGGATATCTTTCAGGAGCTGATCCTAGGGGACATCGACCGTATTGATGATGAGGGCGCTCCAACTGAGATTGTTATCAATATTTACTCGTATGGCACTGATTTTATTTTTTGCTGTGAGAGTTTCCCCCGAAGGAAGAGAGAATGGCTGTTTTAGCATAGTCTTCTTTTCAAAATTTCTCAGCTCAAACTTTACCCCATTTAGTTGCATTTTTTTTGTCTGCCCATTGACTCACATCATGTATATCAGACAGGAGTTGAGTTCCGTCTTCTTCGTTGATAATTTTCTGGAGCTTAGAGTCATTAGCGAATATTTTCACTTTGCTGTGCTTTATGACACTGGAAATGTCGTTTATATAGATTTTAAAGTGGAGTGGGCCCACTGGTAACTGTTGTTGGGCTTGAGTGGATTCCGTAGACCAAAACACGTGTTCTGTTCATCAGGAAATGCTCAATCCATTGTAGATGTATTTCACGGACTCCAACATTTGTCAGATTTCATAATAGGATATTATGGTCAACTCTGTCGAACGCTTAACTGAAGTCAATGCATATGATATCAGAGTTCGAACCTTTTCCCAATGTTTTAGGTCTATCATCGATGTGGTGTAAGAGCTATGTTAGACAATCCCTGCCGCAGTGAAAGCCATACTCGTTTGGATTTAGATGCTTGCTACTCTCAAAAAAGCCAGCTATCCGCGATCTTATTATCCTTTCAAAACTTTAATGACATGGGAAGTGAATGAAATTGGGCAATGGTTGGCTGCGAAGGATCGGTTTCCCTGTTTGAAAACCGGAATGGCAGATTTGGATCGGATTTATTTCGGTAATTAACCTAAGTCTAAAAAATTTCTCCAGAGGTTGATCAGTGGGACTGCAAGTTGGTGTCTACATACCTTCAGGAGACTACGGGGAATATATCAAGGCATACAGCAGAATAGTATTTGCTTTTATTTATCGCTGCAATGATGTCTGAATCAGTGAAAGTATCTCCGTGATTTTATGTTGGGAATCGACTTCGTTGACTTACCGTACATCAATATCAGTTGGATCACTAAAGACAGAGCAGCATTGTTTCTACAGCATTTCTGCTATTTCTTTAGCATCGTGTTTCAGAATGCAGTTATCATCGATCAATGTCCTCTGCAGATATTTGATTTTCAATGGTGGTTTTCATGTCGGTCTGCAGACGAAGTTTTTCCAACTGCAGCCTTTTCATTGTTGTTGAATGTGAATGTTGTATGTGGGAGTATTTTAATTGGCTGAATTTTTCTTTTAAATTAAGTCTTTTGGTGCACCTGATGAATGTCTTTTCGATCCAGGGTGACGGTTTCTGTTCGGGTTAGTGGATTTCGTAGGAGTGTGTTTTGAGCATGTTTGGCGTATATATATATTAAATATATATTATGTGTATGAGTCAACTGATGAGATCCAGGGATTCTGAATATAGAAAGCACTATTGTTCACAGTTATTGTTGGAACAGTTTTCGTTAAATTCCGATAGTCTGCTATTTAACATCCTGCAAAGAAACCTAAAAGATCTACATTCCGTCGATGTGGAAAGGTTAAAAAAGGACCGGGACTCATTTCTCTCCGAAATTTCAGGTTAGACCCCACCACAGCAGGAGGCACAAAGAAGATCATCTTCCTCTACTCGCTTCTTCAGAAAAGAAACAATATCGGAACGGGACGCAAAAATACTGAAAATAAGTACTCCAGTATGGCCTATCTTCGAGCTGAAAGCGGTAAGAAGAATAAAAGAATAAGAAAATACACGCACACACAGATACACTCACTCTCAGAAATACGCGCGCGCGCACAAACGCACAAAGATGGGCAGCTACATATAAAGATACATGAATACATACAAACATACACATACAAACATACACATACAAACATACACATACACACATACGCACATATTCGCCTGACTATATGCGTGTTGCCATATATTCTACTTATTTGCAGCATTTCCTTTTCACATCGTACAGCTTTGAGTGCATTCCATTTATGATGCCTATCAACCCTATAAGAAGGCAAAAATGCACCAAAGAAAACAGTTTTTTAACCACAAGGAGATACACCTTCACGCGATAGAAACTAGATTCTGTATACATCGTGCAAGGATTGTGAATGTTTGTAACATGAAAATCGGAATCTTGATTAAATCATCCTATTATATTTGGTAACTAAATGAACATAAACATAGAATTTTCAATTTCAACAACGGATAATTAAATATAGACCATACTAGAAGTACGGAAAAGAAAGATTGAAGTGGATATGAAAATATTATCCTAAAATGAACAACTAATGATTTTGTTTGAGAATAAATTAAAATTGTCGGGAAATATTGAGAATTTGAGACGAATCTTTTATACAGTAGATTATCATAACGTTCCACTGATTGAAGTGCATATAACTTACGGACAAAAACGAGAATTATCCAAATATATACAAATGAATGCATCGTATATTTACCAAAGTTATTTGCTTTTGTCATGTTTCGTCATTTATTGAATCTGTGCCTATTAATAAAATGTTTATTTTGCTAAAGAATTTCATATTCTTCATAAATAAAACATATTATGTTATAAATTTCTTGGCTCGTTCAGATATATATAGATGTTTTCGATCAAGTTTGGATTCTTTGCTATCGAATTTGATTGCAAAGAATCCACATTTGATGGCAAAGAATCCAAACTAGATCGAAAACATATATAGGTATGTGTCACAATATAATTCGTGGCTTATTTATTATGTAAGAACTGCTACATTTGTTCCAGCTAAGGAATATACAGGAACAAATTGATAGCAACATACTCATTTCACAAACATTTCGAGGAGACACTGCTTGTCTACTTAGAACAATTTGTCTAGTAAGCACAACTCTAGGTTAGAGGCTGTCACACACTAATTCTGAAAACTTCCCACTGGAAAATGAAATAAACGGTGAAAAATATAGGACAGTATACGAATTTTGAAAGCAAACATTTTAATGAATTTATATGACCATATATCGTGGAGAACTTAGGTACATTTCAAGGAGTATGTTAAGTAATATTCTAATGCTGAAACATTAAAATGTGATGCTAGCCTTTAGAACTCGATTTTGCACGAGTTACAAAGTACATTATGCATATGTCTGCTACATGAATATTTTTCCGTATCTACGTAATTCATTTTATAAATTGTATTTTTTTTTCTTTGTTTTTGCATTTGTTTAATTTCTTTTTGTTACAGGCTACATTTTAGAGACCATTATGTTGCGAATCACAGTCTGACTGAGGGGAACAGCAACAAATGTTTGATTACTTTTGAGCAGCTTTGCTCTTTCTGATAAACATATATATCCACTAGCCCAGAATGGAGGTATAATATGTATTTGAAATGACAGATATTCCGCTGTATGTCTAAAAGTTTAGCTTTCTGTGATATCATATGATATGAAAAGAGCAGTTTCTTTTCTATGAATGCATATTTTCTTATCTAGAATCGGTCAATAAAATATGCAACATTCAAATCCACTAAATAAATTCATCTATATATAAAAAAAAAATACCCCAATAAATTGATTCGGTTCGTCATCTTGCAGCATTTTTTAAAATATGTAATTAAATTTACTTAAAATAATAATACAAAATAACTTAATGTTATACGTTGTAGATATAGAATATCATAATGTGAGGCATAACGAGTATCATTCTGTCAAAATACACACACACACACAATGATACGCACACATGTATTTTCGTATATTAATGCATACATTCCATTCTATGTTGAAACACAATCGTATCATTCTGCAAGGAAATTTAAGCTATTAGCATTTCCTATTTTTATAATATGATCCATTTGGAACAAGTTGAGAATTATGGATGTATTTAACCGAAATCCAATTTAAATGTAATTTCCATTCTTATATCGAGAGTCGATTTCAAGTAAATGATATTAATTCCCTATAATAATAAAATAGATTATATATCGGTTTTATCATTTAGACACAAAAGCCATCCTCAGGCACACACAGAACTTAACACAATTGGAAATGAACACACCACTGCATATTGTGAAAAATAATTTTAGATGTAAATGAATGCATAACGTTTGTTCTAAACTATCTCTCCAATAATAAATATGTATATACATATGTGTTTGTGTATATATATAATTATTTGCCTGTTAGTGTGTTTGTGTGAGTGAGTGAATTAGAGTGTGTGAACCGGTGCATGTGTGTGGAAGAAAGGAAGCAAGCGCGTATTTTGATAAGTATGTACGTAAGTAGATATCTCCGTCTATAAGTTAATGATCCTATGTAAGCGAATATGTATGCCTGGATAAAAATGCAGAATTGTAGATAAAGAACCATAAAACAATTCATGCTGGTTTATGTCGTATATGGTACGAGCAATCAGCGTAATCCTATGCATGCATTACTCGTGTATCTTAAATAAACGCATCTCCAAGAAAAAACAACTTAAAGTCGTACATGTTGTCATGTATTCATAGCTTCATACAAATATTTCCTATACATACGCAAAAGCACGATCGACCTACCGTCACACACACATATAAGAGTGTGTATGTACATTTATTCGTGTTCGTATACCTATATATGAAAAATCTACCTGATTCCAACTGAATAGATATGAAATGCTGTATATTTCGGCTTCTTCAGCTTGCGAGTAAATGTTTGTTTTCAATGCAGCCATTGAAGTAAATCCGAATTTCACTGATATCTACTTGCATTTAAATGCTATTTATTTTAACACTCGAATAAAGAAATATTTTCGAGTATAATTCAGAATAAATGCATGCATTTCTGAATAAATCGTCGAAATAGGCATTCACTTACTTGAAGCAACGCTCCACTTATATGCCTAAGCAAATAAACTGATGTGTATAGTGATGTTCCCAATTCCACACGCATATGAATAGGTTTGTGTGCATGCGAGGGAAAGCATGTTCGGATATCTCTTTCTCTGTATCTGATTGTCTACCTGCCTGCTCTTCTCTTTTCCTCTCTCACTTTCTATCTCTAACGATCTATACATTGACTAGTACAGATATATGGAGGCGCGTGCGCGCTCATCTCACACTGACATGTCTTTTTTTCTGTTTTTCTTTTTAGTTGTTTCTGTCAATTGCTTGCGGCCATGCAACGACACCTCTTTGAAGGCTTTTAGTCGAACACATTCATCCCAGGACTTTTTTCTTCAGACTAGTAATTAATCTAACGCTTTCTTATGCCGAATCGCTAGTTTACGGGGATGTAAATACACCAACAGCAGTTATTAAGCGATGATGGGGAGTGTTTGTCAAACACATACAAAGACACATACACATTACGTGTTGACATATTTAGAGGCAATATGCGGAGAAGCAAATTAGTTACACTAAATATATTAAATATATGACATTTGGTTTGAAATATAAAATACCGCGGCACTCCGTCTGTTACGACGACCATGGTTCCAGTTAATCCTATCAAAGGAACAGCCTCCTCGTGAAATTAACGTGGTGAACTCTCCGCAGACACGTGTAGCCTTAACTTAGTTCTGGCATAGATTGAGCGTGACACAGAGTGTGACAAGGTTGGTCCTTTAAAATATAGGAAGAAACAGTGAGAGAAAGTTGTGGGGTAAAATACATCAGGGTTCGCCACCACCTCTTGCCGGAGCCTCGTGGCGCTTTAGGTGTTTTTGCTCAATAAACACTCATGGGAATCGAAACCGCTGGGCCATTGCCCCTCCATAGATGTAAAATATGTATGTATGTATGTATGTATACATGCAAAACGAGAGAAAGGAAAAGGTGGAGACTTTCGAATGATGAATTTTGAAATATGAACAAAGGGCTATTTAAATTCATTGGTCCAACTTACACAGAGTACAAAAGGCAGAAAATATTAAAGGCGTGGAAGGAAGGTTTCATAATCCAACATCTATTTCTGGGTATTTCCCAATCCATAATAATTTAGGCAGATTTAGTTCTTCACAATATGCGGCAGTAGAAATGCAGTTAACGTTGGGAAAATCGATGTCCAACACCAGGGTGGATATGATCTTACTTTTCAGGTATTAATGGGTAAAAGTTCAAAGTTTCGATCTCCCACTTTCCCACTCTTTCTCCCTCTTTCTTTCTATGCTTCCACCTATCCATCTATCTGTCTGCATGTCTGTATATTTATCTCTCTGTCTCTGTCTCTGTCTCTGTCACTCTCTCTCTCCCTCTCTCCCTCTCTCTCTCTCTATCTATCTATCTATCTATCCATCTAATTATTCATATATCTATCCGTGTATATATTTATTTATATATATATCTGCCCCTCTCTCTATATCTGTTTCTCTTTCAATCTCTCTTTGTCTCTTTGTGTGTGTCTCTCTATATCTCACTCTCTGTTTCTATCTCTCATTCTCCCCCTCTCTCCCTTTATATATATATATAGAAATATACACATACACATGCATTTTACATCCGTACATGGACATATACATACACACATACATACAAATATAAATACAATTGCGCAAAGCAATTAATACTATCATGAACCATATCTTCGAAGCACTTGAGATAAGAACTCTCTATTTGGAAGAAGGAAATGGACAAGAAAAGTGAAATGAATAAAAATACGTAATTTATACGTTTGAATATCGTATAAGAATCGTTCTGTCACATGTACTATTTTACATCCATGTTCTTTTTAGTTTTATCATTCCTTGACATCATGTGAACGGCCTATTCCAGAATTATATTTTCTGTATAACATCTCATTTCTGATTTACTTTAATGAATACTTTCGAATTAATATCTAATCCGATCCGATTATGTATTTCTAAAGTAAAAAGTTATTTCGTATATAAGCATTTCTATAAAACTTACTTAGAAATTTGATACGTACCATGTTACTAATGTATATAAATGTACTGATATAAAAGCGTATGTTCATACATTCGTGTGTGTGTGTGTGTATGTGTGTGTGCGTGCGTGCATGCGCGATCGTTTGTGTATGATTGTGTCTGACTGTATGCGTTTACCCTCCACCACCACTAGGTAACAGGTCTTGGTGTGTTTAGTTCGGCCATAGTGGTCGACAGGTTAAGTTTTAGGCTTAAGGAAAAATTAAATGAGTTGTAGGAAAGATCCGTTCGACTTTAAATGCTCGTAGTGGATCCCCAGCATGACCGCAGTCCACTGATTTAATGAAGTAAGAATTATAACGTAAAGGATATGCGCGCGTTATTATTCAAAACAATTTTCAACTGTGTATAACCATAATCACTAAAACAACCCCCACCACTCACGCTATGCGCAGATACATTAATCTTTCAGACACAATGACTTCTCCCCAAACATCAAAATATCTCATGAGCAATACCTACCCACTCCTCACTCAGTAACTCTATTGATTCCATGTGAAATATTCTTTGGGCGAAACTTTCATTTTTATCCCACATTTTTTTTCTCCCTTATTAAAAACAAATTAACATTCTCCGTTACCAAACATATTCTCCTTGATCAATTGGTCCGATATTCTTTGACTGGCGTGCGCGTTGCAGATGAAACGAAAATTACTGGCAGATATCACAAAGAACGTTAAGAGTTATTGGCAAATTTCGCATAGAAATTATATAAAATCAACATTTACTAAATTCAAAAATATAGAAAGAAAAATAGAAATCTATACTTCTTATCTTTAATTAATGATGTTTGTGTATAAGAAGTATATTTTCATAGGTTATTGTGAGGCGCAAAAATACGTCCGGATATTTGAATGCTGGAAATTATACCTTCACTAAGTGTTGGCGCAGCCAGATATTCTGTGACACCTTCAGTATTTTTTATTCGTTTCAGTAATTTGACTGCGACCATACTGGAGCACCGCTTTTAGTCAAACTGATCGACCCCAGGACTTATTGTTTGTAAGACTATTTATCAAACCTACATCGGTTGTCAATCGATGTTTGTTAGACATATAGAGACACACAAACACATACATATATGTATATATATATATATATATATATATATATATATAT
>NC_068985.1:90436338-90441055 GCF_001194135.2 Octopus bimaculoides
TTTCATTCCTTTATTTGTTTCAGTCATTTGATAGCGGCCATGCTAGGGCACCGTCTTTAGTCGAGCAAATCGACCCCAGGATTTATTCTTTGTAAGCGGCAGAAGTTAATTGAATACTCCTGTTTCCACGGACAGCGGTCACTCCCGTTTACCACAACCAACACGTTCACTACTACTACTACAGCCAACGATTGAAGTAAACGTACTAGACAGACATTATGTCCCCATACAAAAAACGCTTCCACGTGGACTCTGTTGACACCAGTAAGAAACAATTACGACCTTTTCTTTTAATAACATTTTTAAAAAAATATTTATTTTCGATGAAGTTCGTTTTTTCAAGAACCGAAACATATAAAACATCTCTGAGAAAATTGAAAATTAGAATTTATTTTATATAGTGGCGTTTTCAAACTTCTTATATATATATATATATACTGTACTGTTCCATGACGGTAAGATGAAAAAGAACGTACTGTATCTGGTGAGAGATAAATAATTTTAAGAAACACAATATATGATTTTTGTGTTATTATTAGTCTCATACAAAACATATTCTGTTTATTAAATGAAATATATGTGTGTGCCTCTCTGTGTATATACACACACGCACGCACATACACATGCACACACACACATATATCGATAAAGATGCATATTCCCATTTCGTTGCATCTAAAGTTTCGAAAACTTACGATTCTGGCAAAACGAGGATGTTACCAAACGTGCCTCATACAAATACAGTATAGAACGTGCATGCTGAAGATTTTTAGACTGTTCCATGAATTATCCATTTGAGAATTACAACAATTAATTTAACGTGGCAACAATTTCATTTCCGTATGCCTTAAGATGGAAACTATAATCCTAATTTTTGAAAACAGTATTCCAGTTAAATATAGTATGAATTACAACATAAACCAGGCAATATTCTTTTTCTAATTCAGTATATTTATGCGTTGAAAATGGACCTACACGTACTTCCCAGAGAAATGTAAGTGACAGACAGATTTTCCTTCCTGATTTGGATTACAACTGTATACTTCCAAAACATGAAAGTAATATCAGGCAAATATCACAAGTAATCAATGCTCAACTGTTCAAAGAAGACTTAATGATTTCGTACTTGTTCTTCACGATAGTGTGCATCTCAAATCATCAATCCTAGACAAAGTTTTCTGGAAGTTACTAACAGATTCCGGATAGAAAATTATGCAGATTGTCTGAATTCTGAAAAAAATACATGTTTTTCGGTCAGAGTCTAAGTTCTGACTCTGCAAACTTTTGCGTCAACAACTATGTCAAGTATGGTGGCTATGCAATATTGTATAAAAGAGTTGTTTATCTGTTACACATTTTTGCTCTTTTCTCGATTGGCTTCTTCACACTTCTATTTTTGCGAGCAGAGATTCATTATTCTGTTTCAAACTTCATCATAGTCATTATTCGTTCAGTCGCTTCGATCTAATCAGTCCTGGAGTAACTAAAAGATCCCTCAGACCAACGATTCACGATGATGTTCAAAAGCATAGACTTGACTCTCTAGGTGACGTGTTGCAGCTCAATCCTTATATAAAACCTATATAAAATATACCATAATGTCAGTCTACGCTATGCTATTCGACATTGATACAACGTATACTCTCTCGGTTTTACCATTAGAACACCACCTGCAAACTAAGCATGCATTTGCATAACATTTATGCAGTGCATATTACAGTATGAACGTAACGATATCTTTTTTGGAATAAAATATAGTCAATATCTCTAAAAATTAAAATGTTGCAGAGATACTATTAACTTTGTTTTTAGAATGTGACGTTAACAATTAGTGTTGCATTTTGCCACAGGGTTATTTCTGCAACAAGGTATCAACATTATCTATTTTATGTCATATATAAAATTTTGAAAACATCGAGGTTGATTTTTAAATAAAAGTTATAAGTTATTCATTATCTCTATTTCGAGAGACAATGTTTAAATAGAATGAAGTTAACCCGATTTAGAATATTAAATCCTAGATAAATAGCATTAGAATATTCAAAATGGTAAATCTTTACTAATTTGACTGAATAACTATGCCTGATCAATACGTTCAGTTCCAGTGTATTATTTTGAAAAAATGCATAGCGTTGTTTCTATTTAATTCCATACGAAAATTAGTATTAGATGAACTATCCGTTATATTTAAATATAGATTCAAAGAACAGCTGGGAAGCTAAATTCTAGAAAATTATTTCTCTCGTTTAAAATTGAATCGAACTCATAAATACGTAAATTGCATGGTAAACCAGACTTCTGTGACGAAAATTACATGTTTTATTCTAACTTTGCACCGTACAGTTGCTGTTATATTAATGAACTCCATTCACTACAAATAACACAAAGATGTGATCGAACGTCGTATCTAAGATTCTGAGTATTTTTTACATTTTCCATATAACTACAAGGAATTTTGAATTATATGCAAGCAGCGATTACAGCGTTATGTTTTTCATCGCAATTAAACAATAAATCAGAGATAAAATTATCAGGTATCTATAAGTATCAACGACGAAGCTTAATTGTAATGCACATTTGATAAGATGGGAAAATTAAAGTAATACGAGACATAATTACAATTATCGCATTAATACAAGGGAGAGAGAATGGCGCATCTGTGTATGAAATTGTACCAAGTCTTTGGCGATTTTATGTGTAACATGTCTATAATAGTAAAATAACATTTAAATGTTAAGCGGTACAACTGACGCGAGTCTTTGAGATATTAAAAAAGCATATGAAAGATATCTAAACAGTATTATTTTAATTAACACATTTGAAAAAAGGGAGTTTTGATGGGTGTGTAATATAACATGTTATGCTTCAATAAGCTCGCTAAGCATGTTAGTACTCTACGTGTGGAAGCTATACTTCATATAAAACAATTATTACAAGTAAATACAAACCATTCTGCGTTTAAACATAGACAGCTACTAAAGCGTTGGCTCTCAAAGCAATATGAACTAAATATATTTAAAAAAATTCACATAATTCATCTGCAATAGAATATATTCGGAGGTCAAAAAGACACCATTAAAATTACTCTCAAAGTAACAACACGCTGAGCTAGAAACGGAGATAATCTCAAGCAATCAACGTTTAATGCCTGGAGAAACACAAATACACACATATATTTGTACTTCGTTTGGGTTTGTGTTACGCTTTCTTTAATTATTCAAAGTATATGCCTTTTGTATGAATAAAATACTTCATCACGTTAAGTCAGAAAAATAGAGCTGGTAGAGTTATTTTGAATTTAGCAGGTAAAATCACTTAAGAATTCGTTGAAATATTCAAGACACCAAAAAAAAAAAAAAAAGTTTGTTGCCCAAAAATACTTACTCTATCATGTCTAGTCAGAAAACTAGACGTGATAGAGAAAAACTGAAGTTATTTTTGAATTTAGCAGACGAAATTACTTGGGAATTCATTGAAATATTCCAGGCACCAGATGAAATTAGTTTTGTTGCCCAGTGTTAATCTTCGCTCGGTAGGTAGGACGATGCTTTCGTTTAGTGTTTTACGTGGATAATTCAATCGCAAAAACTCTAACATTTCCATACTTTAAGACATACCTTATTTGAATATTGAGACTATAATTGTTGCAGAGACGGAATGTTTTGGGGATTTTACTGGACCATTAAAGCATTGACAATTGGAGTAACGTGTAAGGCCTTTGCCTTCATCTAGGAAACAAAGCATGACTTCGCCCAAACAACTCAGACAGCAAATGTACGCTGTTAAGATGTATATCATAAACATTAGTCAATGCGCCTTTAAGCATACAAAATATAATGCACACAGAGACATATATACACACCACGATAAAACTGCGTGTTGATTTGTGAGACTCATGTGTTTGTATGGGTGTTTTTTATTTGCCTTCTTATACTTTATAGCCATAAATTTGTTTACTAAATCTGCATATATTTTCTCAATGTTAATTTATTAAGAAAAACAAAAATGATATTGCCTCTTATTATGATTTCTATGATAAGTAAAAAAAAAAATTATTTTCACATACTAATTAGGCGAGGTTATATCAAGCGCACAAACAAATATTTCTATATATCATTGTAATATATTTATATTTTATTCAGATTTTTATAACGTTTTTGGTCTTGTATCTAATATCGGTTTCCCACAATTCCTATCGGAATATGTTTAATGTTTACAACCAATGTTCTGTAGTAAGACCAATATCAAAACAAATGTATAGAAAATTGAAACATCTTTTTTTTCATCTAAAGATCACTCAATATTTTTAAAATATTTTTTTTTACGAAATGTTCTTCCACCATATTATTTTGAAAAGTGCAACAAAATATGAAGAGAGTAAAATATGTAAAAATAAAAACTAAAAAAAACAGTAACGAGTGAACTACATATTGAAAAGAGAGACGTTTTGTTGGTAGATTCATGTTGATGTTTTTTCAAAGTTGTTTCGTTTGATACAAAGAAACTAAACTGTTTCTGCTTCTAATTAACTGCATTGCAAAATATGACGGAAATATGTTGCATGTAAAATATATTCGTTCTATTTATCTATATTTCTATCTATCTATCTATCTCTCTATCTATCTTGATATCTAGCTAGCAATGTATCTAATTATCTATTTAATCTCTCTAGTTTATATCTGTATCGTATATATACATATATATATATATATATATA
>NC_068985.1:90441253-90443103 GCF_001194135.2 Octopus bimaculoides
ACACACACACACACACACACGCTCACATACATACATACAATTATATATACAGAAAATGGAGAACGTGGACAGAAAAGAATCGATTTGTTTATATAATAGACAATTTCCTGTCACCTCCGTACGCTTCAATTTCTTACCTTATTAAAATCACATTAGGAAATTAAAAGGTGAAAATCTCTTCAGGGCAAAAATTGACACATATTGATTTACATCCTATTGGATGGGGAGTTCCTTACATACTGGAGAGCAGCATGTGTATGCGTGTGTGTGTGTGTGTGTGTGTGTGCGTGTGTGTGTGTTATGTCAGGATGTGTATCTTTAGGTTACTTTGTGAAAGTAGCTACAGGTTTAACTGCCATCATACTGGACAATAATAGTCAGTTGCAACTGGTTATTCTCCATAGATGTCGAGGTTAAGCCTCCTGCTATATTTAGAAAGGAATCGAAAAACACACATGTTCACTCATACGCACACGCACAAACATATACACACGCACACACGCTTACATATGCTCATATTCCTTCTATAAGGAGCCCTTAACCCATTAGTATTTGAATGAATGTATGTCAGTTTTTTTGCCTTGAAGAGATCTTTACATTTGAAATTCATAATGCAATGTTCCTTGTAAACTATGAATGAAAGAAAAAACAAATTTGAAACGTACATAGGTGACATGAAATAAATTATTATATAAAGGAATTGATGTTTTCTGTGACAAGTTACCATTATTTTTATATCATATTATTAAAAGTCAGTTCTCGTATATCGGACCGATGAAAACCATGTGGATGTAAACACACAAAAACGTGCATGCACATGCACACACACATACATATCTTCCGTAGTCCATATATCCGTAAGATAACCAAACTCTTAAAATTTAGGGCAGTAATATGTCTATTGATGATTGGTTGTTATTGTCGGTCAGAGAGAAGCCGTTGATTTCCTACCTCTAAATCTCTTAGCTGTATTGGCGACTTGTTAGATTAAATAACATATTTACAACTGGAGGAAAGAAAAAACGTACTAGGTAGCTGCACATATCTATAAATGATAACATCCGCACATCTCTCAGAACATTAACTAGCAAAAATTTACTGTAATTAAGTCACTACGTAGATGACCAAATATAGGGATCCTATTGAAGTTGTAGCGTCAACAATCTTACAAGTTTGCATTTGCAACAGTGATTATTTGCAGTAGCGGAAACACGTGTTGGTCATAGAAATATGCCGAAGAGTGCTATAAAATAAATTTTGTGGATTTGTAAGTCTTCATACACTTTCTTATTCATACTGTTAATATACATTCCAGACAATTGTTGCCGTTTTAAGAATTGTCGCCGGAATTACACATCGGAGGAATTCAGGGAATGAATAACAACTAATTATAGCTAGAGACGTTTGACATTGAATGATTGTACCTAGCCGTTAACTAGGTAACTGAAATTACCTGAGAGCTAATACAGTAGCCACCCGGATGTTACATTTCTCCTAACTCACTTACGTATATAGATATACAGAATTAATTAGCAGTAACATAATACGTACAAAAATATATATTTGCTAGTCCAATCGTATCGATAGGGAAGTTCAAATTACATTAGTTGTATGAAAACACACAAGATAGCTATGTAACTTTTCGCGGGGGAGTAGGTATTCAACGACATTACGTTGCATCAGTTACGGACACATTCCTAGATTCACTACGTTCATAGAGCTCTCCTTCTCATATGTGTTATCCTTAATATATACACAAAACTAATAACCAGTAACCCAAGTATTTGAGAAAACAACTCTTATGGATTTGGTGTGTTAGAAAGATATTTAATAGTGAAACGCAATATATA
>NC_068985.1:90443949-90444674 GCF_001194135.2 Octopus bimaculoides
ATATATATATATATATACATATATAAGCGTGTGTGCGTGTATTTGTGTGTAGTTGTGTGTGTGAGTGTGTGTAAGCATAAAGATGTGACCATATTTATACAAAATACCTTTGCATTAAATCCTGTCATGTTTATATTAATGTATTTAATTTAGCATTCCAAACTTAATTTCATATATGTTGAATTATCTAATAGAATATTATTTCACAAAACATTGCCTGGAATATTTTAACAAATGAAGCATTCTTCACAATAATTTACATTTCATCAAGAAGCAAATTCCATTTCCAGGCAAATGTTTGCATCTATTTATGTGCTGCACGTAAAACCTTTGGCTAATCGGTTCATTTCCAAAAGCATGCTATCTCATATAACAGTATAACGCGTATGCGATGCATTTTTCCATATTACTGTTTATGACGAAATTAGTGAAATCTTTTAAGTTTGTGTCATGTATCAGACTGCCGCCACGCCGGACCACTCCTTTAATATGCACACACAAATAAGTATATATGTATGTACGCATATATATATATATATGTATATACATACATATATACAGGCACAGACGTGGCTGTGTGGTAAGAAGCTTGCTTCCCAACAACATTATTTTGTGTTCAGTCTCACTGCATGGCACTCAGGTCTGAGTGGATTTGGTAGAGAGAAAATGGAGAAGCCCGTGGAAAATATGTATATATATATATATATATATATATATATATATAT
>NC_068985.1:90444727-90451014 GCF_001194135.2 Octopus bimaculoides
TATATATATGTGTGTGTGTGTGTGTGTGTGTGTGTGTGTAAGCGTATGTGTGCGCGTGTGTGTGCGCGTGTGTGTACTTGTGCGTGTGTATATGTGTGTCTGCTTGTCACCCCACATTATTTGACAACCGATGTCGGTGCGTTTAAGTTCCCGTAACTTAGCGTTTGGGCAAAAGAACGGATAGAATAATTACTAGCATTACAATGAACAAGTCATGGGTCGATTTGTTGTTGTCGTTACTGTTGTTGTTGTTGTTATTATTATTATTATTATTATTATTATTATTATTATTATTATTGTTGTTATTATTATTATTATTATTATTATTATTATTATTATTATTATTATTATTATTATTATTGTTATTGTTATTATTATTATTATTATTATTATTATTATTATTATGATGATGATGATGATCATCATCATCATCATAATCATTATTATCATTATTATTATTATTATATTGTTATTCTGAAAGACTGACGGATATTTTTTTAATTACTGGTCATTCTTTACTTGAAAGGAGACAATAACAAATCACAATATTTTCAAGTAGTGCCTTGTCTCGTGACTCAAAGTGACAATACTCCCCTCAGACTGCGAGCTGTACCGAACAAAGGCTATCATCTGGATTTCCTCCAGCCTGGCAGCAGCTCTAGTAGTCTTCATATGATTTTGAAATTCCTTGGAAACTGCTCCTAATGATCCGATTAACACTTATGTCACGTTTACTTTTCTGAAGCCCCACAGTAATTTTCTTATCCAGGCCGGTACTTCGATATCACTAGACAGTATTTCGTCCATCTCTCTCGCAATTCTCCTGTGCAGAGCTGTCGAAATTTAAACCAAAAGCTCTGAAGATACCAAACGCATGACATACCGAAACGTTTTATGCATCATGCACGTCCAGGGACAATGACGTGTTAATCAACGACCCGACTAATTTACCACCATTTTGTCGAGGTAATACTATGCGCTGTAATGATATTTGTAAAACATCCCTTCTTTCTACCACAACGTTTTTTCAAGATATGCTTCATTGTCCAAGTTACTGACAACTACGGACATGGCTATTTGTAACACAACACAATAAAGTGTTCCTTGAGGATCCGTTGTGTCGAGAATTTACATCTAAGGAAGGGCGCCAATCGACCGTAATGTTGAAACGTGCGTAGGAATTTAATATGAATTAGAGTTTATCTGTTTCACACATACTTACACATACACACATATACATGTATGCATATGGATATGTATGTAATAGTCATCAGATGAGATCCAGTGATTTCGGGATAGAAAACAAATTGTAGCCCTCAAAAGATTCAAACTTGAACTCCGAGATATGTATGCGTGGTGTATGTGTGTGTGTGTTTGTGTGTGCATGCGTGTGTGTGTATGTGTGTGTGTATGTGTGTGTGTGTGTGTGTGTGTGTGTGTGTGTGTGTATGTGTGTTCGCTTGTGTGTATAACAATGCATTTACAATAAAAAACAGTAGACTATCTATTCAACGTTATTTTTTATAAATGAGAATGAAGTAATTTCTCACTTAATTCATACTGAAATTGCTTAATTGGATCCCGTTTATTTTTTAATGCAAACATTAAACTAATGTAATAAATCAATTGCATATAGAAAATGTAATTACATATTTGCATTTAAATTAATTTGATAGTAAAAGATAAATTAGTACAAAATATTCGTAGAAATATATACTATGGAAATTTTGCAAAAGATGTATTATTTAATATGTTAAATTTATTTGTATGCAACTACATTCGTTATTGCTCGGCTTATTTTTGTCTTTATTTAAACATAGACGTTTAGGTTCCAAACACAGTATCAAAAATAATGAAGGAAATTGCGATTATCTTCTGTAAGATGCATACAATTTAACGTTTACATCGTTTACACGATACTGATTTTGTCGACAATCGAGAAAGAAATATCTCTATCCTACATTGAAAAGATTTTTAATCCCCCCCCCCACCTTATAAACCCGGCTAAAAATAATTTTGAAAGGAACAGACATCTTCATGGAAGTGGAATAGAAACGGATAAAGTTAAGAATAAATGTATCATTTACCTACCAGAATATTTATCATAATATAATATTATACTCTATGTTTTAGTGGTTATCAAGGTAGACAACCACGTATTCATAAAATAATAATCTCTCCATGATATATCTCTAAGCAATTATATCAATGCAATGGATGATGATATATCTTTAATAAAAAAAAATGCTGGAAATGAAAGGTGTTCTAAGATATGTCACGGCAATGTGAAATGTTTATCTTCTTTCATACATTTGAAAGAGAAAAAAAACATCGTCTATTGTCAAGAGAACTGAGTGATCTGGCATTAATATTAAAGGTTACTAAGTTATCAGTAAAATATGAAACATTTCATGCTGGTTAACTATGAATAAATTCAGATAATATATTGAATATAATGTAAAAGCTAAAAAAGTATTAGAGTATGGATTAAGAATATAAAGAACATTTAGACGTGTTTACGACAAGAGAAATATGTTATCTGTTTTAGGTTTTACATAACGTTATTTTCATGCAGTGAATATAGTCTGACCATTGATGTTGCATGCTGAAGTTAGCGACACATTAGAAAATTGATCTTTCTAGAACAAAATAGAGATTGTTTCATATAATACAGAATACGATATTGATGATGAAGACAATTATGTGTGATTATAATGTATAAGACCATGATGCTGAATATAAAGACGATGAGAATGATGTTTCTTAGTCCACAAATGGCAGCAACGTCATCGAAATATTTCATTTTCTCGTCTGTGAAAGAATGAAGAGTGTATGTGGCTAAATAATAAAAAAAGAAATAATGTGTCTTTTTTTTGTTAAGGAATAGAAGAACTAATCCAGAATCAGAGTAAAAGAATTATGTCTAGTAATCACAGAAATATTTTTTTATGCAATAAGAAATTAATAAACATATTTCTGTGGTTCTTGACCAAGTACAGCTGTCATATTTGTGGAATCTGTCGGCAGATGCGATGAAGCTCTATTTGATCTTGTGTGACTATCACTGGAAATCAGGTGACGTATTTTTTGTTGTACCTGTACACATTACTATTGACTTCATCCTTAATATATTAGTCATGAGATAATATAGATCAAGGTCACATTTTGTGAAACATAATCAAAGAACTGTAGAATGAATTTCAGGGCATTTCTACATTTTATAGAATTTTGCCTCCATGTATCTGTATTTGCTTACTTTATAACTGATGGCAGTTATGAACATGCTTTGTCCCATTTTCCAGGTAACAACTGGCTTGAATATGTGCTTTGTATTTCAGAATTATGGCCAGTTGTGGGAAAAGAAAATGCAAAATACAGTCACGAAGTCTTCTGCTATCTCTTCGGAAGTTACACTTTACCGAGGCAGTGAAACAAAATCCAAATCCCAGAATTTGTGAAGAAATCTTAGCTACCTTCTGCATGAATCTTTTCTGATAAAGAGAAAACCTGAGCATCCCATATAACAGAAAGGTTCAAGTTTTGACTTATCTTTCGTTCGATGGGGTACAACATGAGTAATAAAGTGCATTTCCTGTATATTCATCAGAACTACTCCCCTGCAAATCATAATGCCACAACTAATGAGGAAGGAGAAAGATTCTATCAAGTTATCGAAGCAATGGAGACTAGGTATCAATGCAAATGGAGCGTAGATATGATGGTTGGTTACTGCTGTTCTCTGTAACGAGACTGTCGTGTTGCAAGCAATTTACGTAAAACAGCAAAGAGAAAGTTCACTCCTTGAGTAGCTGAAGCACAAATTCGACACAAAAATATTTTTCCTAAAATTGTAATTAAACATTATGTGTAATATATTTGATAAACAATAACAATGTACCGATTAGTTTGTATTAGGTTGGTGCATAATTATTGCGGCTTTTTTCGAACAAATTTTTCGAACAATAACAACGTGTAACAAAAACATCTTTAAAATTATTATTCCGCAGCATATTTACTATAGCCTTCAATCACTGCTTCCCATTTGCTTGACAGACGGTCAGAGTCGTTTACATTTTTTTGTTAAATATTTATGTTCTTTGTTGAATAAAATTTGTTCAAATAAATCTGCCATAATTATGCACCAACTTAAATATTTCACATAGCCACCTTTGGTATTGCTGTCTCCCATTGCCTGTTATAGAGCCTTAATTTAATGCTTCATGCCTCTATCATATTCATCGAAGTAATTGTATGTTCTTTGTCCTCCGCCATAGTGTGGTAATTCTAAACTATAAGGCATCCCATAAAAATATATATGAAGTATAACGTCTGTTATTCAGCATAATTGGAGTCTTCTGCAATTCTATCCTGTGTAAAGGTACATTAATGGAGATGAGTGCGATGTGTTTCTAAATCTCTTCTTTTGTCAGTGGTCAAATTCCTTGAGATGTTTAAAGCCCTTGTGAGTACCCTAATCTGCATATCGTCATAGTAATCTTCTTCATAGTTCATATTAATATATACATATATATTATGGTAAAGCGTAACGTACTGTTGTGCAGATTGAAGGCACTGAGAGAAAACTTGATGCAGAATTCCATGTAAGGTGCCTGCTGTGAAATATACCATGCGTTATCTGTGGAACGTGTATGCAGTGAATATAAACAATATCAAATTACATGTCGGAATACGATTTGCGCGGAAAGTATATGGACCGGCAATGGTTAGACTGCATTATTAAAATTTATAAATTTACTACACGGGATGCTACAAGCAGGGAGACACTGTTTCCATATGTACTCGTTAGTGTAAGTACTTCGTTTCCTTTATGCAACCTGTAAAGATGAATAGAAGAGGTCCAAAAATTCTTCCAGCCATTTCTTATTACCTTATAATCTCAACGGTACATCAGAAATCCATATATGCTTCACTTTACTGTCTTACTTTATAGCAGCAATATTTATTCACCTATAAACAATAGTCACTGCTCCATAACTTCATATTAATGTAATTTTAGATATGAACTCTTTATAGAGAGAGTGAACTTTGCGTATGCAATAGCATTATGTTTTTATTGCCACTTAGGTGATAAATGCAGGCAACGTTTAAATTTATTAGGTTGAATATATTTGAATAAGTCATATAATAATGTCATGTCCACATACAGACATTTGCTTCAATTTACTTAACATTATGACATACTTCATGCTGGCCGATGATTATATGCAAATTATGACGCCTTTGTGGAAGTTAAACAAAAACACCAGCTATACAAATTTGCTTTCACAAATTTCATAAAATTTCTTTCCCATCAACAAATTTAAATTATTCATAGAATAAATGAGTAATAAAATATGAAAAGTCTGAGTAGAGGAGAGAAATAGTTTCTCTTGTAGAAATTGTTGGATCTTTTCATGTTAGCATAATAACGTCCGGTAATAAATATTCATTTCAAACAAGGAATAAGTTTTAGTCATATCTTTGGTTATTTGCTTTAGTATTCTACAGTTAATTTCCTCCAAGAATAATTGCATGGAATCTAATCAAGCAAATGCCTGAGACCACACGTTATTTTCATTGATATCGTCTCTGATAATATATTAATTTACATAAATAAAATGTTCATTTCATGATCGGCAATATGAGTGGAGAAAGATATTTTCTTTTTAATGAAGGCGTTTTTAAAATGTAATTATATAAACACAACGTTTATTCAAAATTGCTGCTACTGTTACATACAAAATGACCATATCAAAATTGATACGTGTATGTGATCTGCATAATATTTCGTAAATAATTGTTTATAATAGAAATTGAGGAAAATTAGAGACACGGACTTGCTTCTAATAAAAAAAATGAAACAACAGGGAGAAATTCATTGGCCAGTGCACATGCACAATTTGGTCGTCGTATTTCATGGAAATATTTATGAATCAGAAGTTAGTCAGTTGAAGAAAATGAAGAAAAATCATATACAATGTAAATATAATTTATACTTACAGCATACAGGAACCTCAAAAACATAGAGCAGTTTCATCAACCGTATCATTAATGCGTATATTGATTTTAACGAAACATTATACTAATGTAATAATAATGTGTGCTAAGTGGTAGAGATTTGCAGACGCATAATATGAATGAGTTAGAAATATAATAGAAATTTTAAAACTTTTCATTATTAATTAGCAACGCTATGGTAACTAAGATGCAAAATCTAAAACGGTTCGGCCGTTGTCTTTCGTTAGCTATAAAATGTTGATTCTCGTATGTATATATATATATACATA
>NC_068985.1:90451604-90452519 GCF_001194135.2 Octopus bimaculoides
CAGGTTTGATTTCGCTCTGAACTCGCACACTTCATTAATTTCCGTAAATAAATTTCCTATTATTATTTTTTTTGGCACATGTGCATTTCTGTATGTGTGTGAGTGAAGGGGTGTGTTGTGATGTCTACGTACATACATAAATTTTATGCATACATATTTTCTGTGTGTATATCTGCATGTGTGTGTGTGAGAGAGAGAGAGAGAGAGAGACAGACAGACAGACAGACAGATGTTTCAGTGACTCTCTCTCTCTCTCTCACACATACGTACAAGAAATGTATGACTATTTATGTATGTACGTATAATTGTCGACACACCCCTTCACTGGCTCTGTCTCTCTCTGTCTCTGTCTCTGTCTCTGTCTCTGTCTGTCTGTTTGTCTCCCTCTCTCTCTCTCTCACACACACACACACACCACACACACGCATGCACACGTGTGTCTTTGTAAATATGTTTGTATATATTTATGCATGTGTGTGTTTGTAAGTGACAGAGTGTGAGTGAGTCAAGGGGTGTGTTGTCATATGCATCCTTAATTTTTGGATGTATGTGCGCGTGTGTATGTGTGTGAGACAGAGTGAGAGAGCGGTGTGTATGTAGTACTAGCAGAGGCACCCGGCGTTGCTCGGGAATGAAATTGTTGCTTATATACCTGAAGAAAAAAAGGCAAAATATGCTATATAGAAATTTGAGAGGACATTCTGTAGATGGACTCTCAGATGAATGATGGCTGGGCGCCTCTCATGAATGGGGAAAATTGAAGATGTGCCAAAAAGCCTCATTGGTACTTGGAAACTTTTACGAAAATTAAAATGGGGATTAAATGAAAAAATGATTTACGTGAATATCCTCACAAGAGTAATTGAAATAAATTGCGATTGTGGAACCCCTCACGCACGCACGCGCACGCACACT
>NC_068985.1:90452751-90453947 GCF_001194135.2 Octopus bimaculoides
GTGTGTGTGTGTGTGTGTGTGTGTGTGTGTGTGTGTGTGTGCATATATATATATATATATATATATACTTGGGACCAAAATTATGTAATTCTTAGTGCTTTCTTATAACGTTGAAGCTGAGATAAATATATTTTGCTTTAAAATTAAAAAAGTTATTTTGATTCAAACTTGATTGGTTGCGTTACTTACTCTCCTATAACGTTGCTATACATTTTGACGGAAAACTTTTACTACTGGACTCAATTTCGTATTCTAAAATGTACCTTGGGGCCTGTCATCTTCAAAAATATTAACAGTTTTCAGTTTGAATAAGAACTAAATTAGCGAGAAGCTCTGAAAGATGCTACGTGTGAGTAAATTGTAGTAGAATGATAATTAGATTTCCACTCATATTATGTGTGTGTAAGGAATATGACGTTGCTTTTACAAATATAGAAAAAAAATCACCACAAATTAAACGATTCATAACAGCAATAACCATTTATGTAAATCGCCTCATGTAATTAAATGGTTATACCATTCTGTTCATTCATTTTGACGTAAGACCTAAACGCTATAATGTGACCGTATCTGGGGAAATGACTTCTAAACTTAAAGGAAATCGTAAAAACGTGTTTCAGGAAGTATTGATGTTATTTTGTATATACCTATCAATGCATGTATGCACCACATAAATCAAACTTATTGCGGTAAATTAGTTTTGATAATGTTAACTGCCGACTAGCAACACATTTTCACTGATTTTTTCATAGAATTGGTGCGAATCAAATTCGAAATATGTCATTCGAATTGTTATATCTCTATAAATATTATATTAATAAAATTACCTCCTGTTTTGTGTCCATAAAGATATTTTTTTAAAGTTAATATTTTAATACCGCTTTTCATGATTGCTAATATTATGCAGAAAATATATATATTATAGATAAATAAATCAACATAGAATCGTAGAGTGAATAGAACAGAGAAGATGTATAAAAAGGTGTTTACAAATATAATAAAAAAAAATATTTTCCCAATAAATGATAACTGTATTTTATAGAATATACATATCAAGTGCAATTTTAGAACATATATTTGAGTGATCAATATCGAAATGCTCATTTCGAAACGAATGATCAAGTATAAAGTCTTCACCAAATATGATTTCTATACTTTAAGGTATCCAAGTACTCTAGGACGGAACTGGACACATA
>NC_068985.1:90454047-90454216 GCF_001194135.2 Octopus bimaculoides
CTGTAGTTCCCAGCCTCTGCTCTGCTACCACCTTTATGGATAGGACATATAGTGCCTTCTTTCAGCTTTTTGGGAAGTTTATCATTTGCAAGGAAACTCTGGAAGAGTATCCGGATTGGTCCTGCTAGTTCTTGTTTACACGATTTTAAGAGGACAGCTGGGAAACCAT
>NC_068985.1:90454226-90454741 GCF_001194135.2 Octopus bimaculoides
TGGAAGAGTATCCGGATTGGTCCTGCTAGTTCTTGTTTACACGATTTTAAGAGGACAGCTGGGAAACCATCGGGCCCAGTTGCCGAATTTGAGCTCATTTCATTTATGACATTTCATATATGTATGTTATTTTGTTTAAAAGAGTTCCAACACTGTCTGTTTTTTATGTTTTATTTATATTCCTGCAGAACCAATGTGGGATATAGAATATTGAATATAGAATATATAACATAATATACAATATATAATATAATATACAATATATAATATAATATACAATATATACTATAAAATAAAATCAACATGGATGGCACCATGAAATAAAGTATTAAATGTAGATGAAATATTGAGTGTTCAATATAAAGGATCAAATATATAAATATATGAATATATAAATATATTTGATCCTTTATATTGAACACTCAATATTTCATCTACATTCAATACTTTATTACATGGTGCCATCAATTTTTATTTTATTTTATATTATATATTGTATATTATATTATATATTA
>NC_068985.1:90454751-90456133 GCF_001194135.2 Octopus bimaculoides
CAGGTTTTACTAGGAGCTTTGCGCACTTTCGTAACTTAAAAACGTTGAATGTTTGTTATTCCATAAAAATTTGACCTCATATATACTAGCGCATCAGAAATTTTGCTATGCATTTTGTGTAGTAGAAACAGTGGAGGCGTAATGGCCCAGTGGTTAGGGCAGTGGCCTCACTGTCGTAGGATCGTGGTTTCGATTCCCAGACCGGGTGTTGTGAGTGCTTATTGAGCGAAAACGCCTCAAAGCCCCATGATGTTCTGGCATTGCGAGGTTGCTATCCCTGCTCTACTATTTCACAACTCTCTCTCGCTCACACTTTCTTCCTGCTTCTGCCACTTTCATCCTGTTTTTAGTCACATTGTGTTTCACGCTGAATCTCCCCGAGAACTACGTTAAGAATACACGTTTCTCTGGAGTGCTCATTCACTTGCACGTTAATTTCACGAGCAGGCTGTTCCGTTGATCCGATCAACTAGAACCTTCATCGTCGTAATTTAGCGTTTAAAGATAGCTTACAGTACTCATTACAAATCAAATTGAACTATCTTAATTTCATTCTAGAAGCGAGTGAATCAAATAATTGGCGTGTTACGTAAAGTTTCTTTATAAGGACTTCTAATGTATTAATATCTGTTACGACCTAATTGTAGATACATTACGCAAATTTAGTATTTGTAACTCTATCTATTAAAGGCGATAATACCAATATTAAAACCTTGCTAAGCGATAAGATAAATTATATTTATGTGTTTATTTGCTTCGCAATGATAGGTCTTTCCAAATATGGAGACGTCTCAATGTCTTTAACTGATAAAGAAATCATTGTTTGGTCCGAATTTCATTAACATTTGGAACGTAGTAAAACATCATCGATTCTTCACAGAGTTGAGATATAACTAATTAATTTCTCCAGGGAATAATAACCGGAAGAAAACGATATTGATCAGATTTTACGGCGACTGGATTTTATTAATAACGCATTTATAGCACATCTTAAATGATATCATTTTAATTTCAAAGTTTGGAAATAACAATTAATCCTGGTTATACATGTTGAGTGCAAATCGATTCCAGTCCATACGTTCTAATTCTAGCTTAGATGCAGTAGCCTTTAACTTTTCGGTATCTATCTATCTATCTATCTATCTATCTATCTATCTATCTATCTATCTATCTATCTATCTTTCTATCTATATATCTTTCTATCTATCTATCTATCTATCTATCTATCTATATATCTATCTATCTATCTATCTAGTGTCGAGCGAAAAGCACGTCGAGATGCTAGGCGAGACACTTAAAGAATACGAAACGGTGACAGGAGCAAAAATTAACCCGGAAATGTCAGTGGGTTTGTTACTCGGCACCTGGAGAAGCAAGCCCAT
>NC_068985.1:90457445-90458320 GCF_001194135.2 Octopus bimaculoides
ATCTACATTGTAATTTCTCCGTTTTCTGTATTTAGCCCTCTGTGGCTATAATAAAAATATATCTATTTATCTATCTATCTATCTATTTATCTATCTATCTATATAACGTCGACCATTAACGTGGACAATTAATGCGCTAGAAATAGATCACATCTTGTGTCTATTAAGACCTAAAATGTTCTCAACATGAAATATAGCAGCATACCAAAAACGTGAGCGTGCAAGACATTTAAAACCACATAAAAAAGCATTATTAAACAGGAACTAGTTTCGGATTTAACAAATTCTTACCAGTTGTCTATTCCTCATCAGCCTGATTTGTAATTTAACCGTAATCATCAGAATCATATACAAAGTTGTCCACCGCCATGGGTGTGCGTGCATATGGTTCTGCTAATTACAGCTTAATGGTAAAATTCAGAAGTCTTCGTTTTGGCGCGCTAATTACAGGAATATATCCGCAGAAAATATTTACTGCGTCTTATATATACAGTATGAGAACATGGGCAATGGGTTAAATATTATTATGATTTTTTAGGTGGTTTTAAATGTCTTGCCCGCTCACGTTTTTGGTATGCTGCTATATTTCATGTTGAGAACATTTTAGGTCTCAATAGACACAAGATGTGATCTATTTCTAGCGCATTAATTGTCCACGTTAGTGGTCGACGTTATTTTTTAAAAATGTACCTTAATCCCCTGAGATTGCAGATAATGTTTCTGAATCTCTTTGATTCTTTAGATGCGCTGGACTCCTGATAATTAATCGATATTAATTAATATATGACTAGTTACCAGATTTTATAATAATATCTATCTATCTATCTATCTATCTATCTATCTATCTATCTATCTATCTATCTATCTATCTATCT
>NC_068985.1:90458868-90462577 GCF_001194135.2 Octopus bimaculoides
TATATATATAAAGTGAGAGAGAGAGAGAGATAGAAAGAGATACATGCATATATATATATATATGAATTGCTGATTTCATTTTGTTTTGTAGTTTGTATTAGATTTATCGTTTTCTGTTCTGTCCATTATGCATTTCTTAATGTGCGTAATTAGAAAATAAATAGTTACATTCAGTGTCCCTGTGTCTGAAAGGATAATTCTTATACAACGATGTTTCAATCAATATTCGTAATTCGAATAAATTTGAGAGTATGCATGTGTGCCTGTGTACCAAATGTACTACTGCTTGATGTCTAAGCTCATTGAAAAATGTGTAGTTATTGAAAAGTGGTATCCGTCTCATATAAGTAATGTTTCAGCGTTTCTTTGAACATTAAATTGTAACTGTTTGAATAATAGTGTATCATATCCAAATGGTAGTTACTTTACATAGAAGCACATTTCAAATATAATTTATTAGTAACCATAAAATGCATTACAAATATCCCCAGTTGGGTTATTACGAATACATGTATGAATGATAATTGACCTGACAGGTTTATTTTCAGAATTTCAATTACTTTCGTAGCTGTCTGAAGGAAAATGCAGGAAAGTACATATCAATGTTCAAATAATAATCAGCGTAAATTATTATTTTCAAATTTAAACCGATATCGATTCCAATCACATAAATAAAGCCAATAATTTTGTTCTCTGATTTTGTTGCGTTCGACGAATATGACGTGCAGTATCTGCGGACGATGTTTAGCATTACTAGTAGTTGTAGGAAAAGAGCTAGCTAACCGCCTATACTTTTTTCTGCAAATTAGGGTTAGTTTATCCTGTTCAGGCTATATTATTAGCATTATCCTGCGATTGAGAATTTAAAATCACTTCTTTAATTTTCTGAGACATCTCAACGCTTCTAAAAGCAAACTTCGTTTGTTTCTTTACGTTTATCGTAATTTGAATTTAATATATAAGTTTTCTTATGAAATTATATGCACTTTTTTTTTTCGAAATAAGGATTGATTTATATTTCAAGGAACATATACTTTTATTAGTTAAATTATGAACCAACATGCTAAAGTGACAGTTTCATAAATGCTGCGCACTGCAAAAATCTACCCACTTGTAAATGATTAATGTTACATTAATTTTACTGATTTTACAACAAATTATATGCGTGCATGTGCTCAAGAAGGTCCCTGAAAATTGTTACATTGAATAGATTACTGCAAGGTGGATTTTGGGTCTCAAATATTGGTTACTCAATATTTTCTCTAGTATTTTATTTTAGCATCCTTGTGTATTTTCGATAATTAATACGTTGTATTTCAATATTATATGTTTATACAAGTTTAGCATTTTAAAAATTAAAGTTACATAATGAAATCCCAAAGCACTATAACAGAAAAACTAGTTGCAATTAAATAAAATTCCAAGACCTTAATTATACATCTGTAGCGATGCTGAATATTCCTAATTTCTAATAATAAATTTTCAAATAGAATCCATGCAGTCTCCGTATTATAGAAGTTTGTTATGTTGAACAAATATTGTTAACAGAACGCCAGCAGGATTCACATGCATTATTACAATTATATGAATTTCATTTCTGAAGTAAAGAACAATAATAATGAATTTCTTAATTATCTGTGTTCAGTATATATAACCAGTCAGTTTTCTTTCAGAGACGAGAACTGTCAACAATCAAGGAAAGTAAAACTCAATAGAACAATTTTATGCCGTATGTGAGTGTATGGGTGTGCGTGTTCATGCGCACGCGTGCTTTTGTGTATCTGTGTATGTGGTTTGATTTGAAACATACGATTGTACAATAATTTGGGAGAAGACATGTCAGAAAAAATTTAATTTAGTAAGAAGACCCACTAACGTATTTTGAAATGTATTGAAATGAACTTATTAAAAATTCTTTCCATTTAATTTTTTAATATAGTGTAGAAATGTGTCTGTTATCTTCTATGGAATAACGTATATTCGAACAAAAGTTATGTAGGTAATTGTGCTTTTGTATTCGTTTGCAGGTAAATTTATTTCTGGTGGAAACACTATCTTTTGTACGATCGAATTTTAAGCCGAAGATAATGTTCAACAATTTTGCGAAAGTTAAATAGCTTATCATCAAAATCATTATATGCTAAACTCATTTGGCAGAACAGGTAATGACTAGCACTTATGTTCGCAACAGTAGAACAGGTAGCTTGAATATTCTCTTTAAATTTTATGAAATGAATTCGTCATTAGAGAAATGTGCGTGATATCGTAATTAAAGATTTTAATCTCGGTGACAGATTGAGAAGTCATAGAGTTGATAGTTGATTATTATGTCTTTTTTTGGTTTTTTTTTTCTATTCATTTTTTTTCAGAACCAGGGAGCAAATAATTATATCCGATTGGGGTCACGAATTCTAATTTAATAGATGAATTATGCTCACGAACGGAATACCAAATAAGCTGTCCATGGAACCATCAATCACACGGTACGGCAAAATCTATTTAGCAATATGGACATTATTTTAGGTTTAAATTGAATTCACAATATAGTTTGATTGACGTAGTCAGACAAACTAAATCTATCGATATATACTGTGGTTTATTCTGACTGGAATTTTCAGAACTACTCAAATGGAGATTCCTAGTTTGTGATATTCTCCACACGCAAAGTGAATAATTGAAACACTATTGCACAATATGTATGGACAGTTGTTTCACAGAAATTATAATTGACCACCATTTCGTTTCAAGGACCAATATATCTTCATAAATTCACATCTTTTTTAATACTTGAAGAACAATTTATCAAGTGTCTCCATGGTATTTTGCTCCACATTGCGTGCAATGAAGTAGACACGGACATATACCAATATATTTTGAAATTGTTAATGCAGTATTAAAGAAGACATTCATAAGAAGACAATCATATGAAACAGTCATGTAGAAAAAAATGTACAGTTAAGACATTAGTTAAAGGTAACGAGCTCTAAACTTAACTTCTAGCACTCAATGCTGAATAGTAATAATCGATAGACAGTAGAATCTTTTGAAGTTCTCTCTAAAGTATCGAGTTCTAGACGTCATACACCATGGCCTATCACAATAGGTACTATATTGAAGAAGGCTTATATTTTTTATATATTTTACTTGTTCCAGTCAGTACTCTATGGCAATGCTGGAGCACAGCCTTTCAGAGATATTAGTAGAATGAATTTCACCCAGTAATTATAATTTTTTAATCATCTGATATTTATTCTATCACTTAAAATGAACCACTAGTTAACGTGGACATAAACACACTAAACTCAATTGTGAAGCGGTGGTTGGGAAAAACAAACTCAGAATCATACACATGCTAACATACATATTTAGCAAAAGTAATAAAGGAGCGCCAGGTGTGAGAGTTTCGTACTTTGGAATTTCTTAAATATATATATTTGTGTGTTTGTGTGTGTGTGTGTGTGTGTGTGTGTGTGTGTGCGTGCGTACGATGAGCTTTCCTCTTCCGTCTTTTGTCGTTTCGTGGGTTTTAGCAGAAAGTCCAGTCCAAGGCGCCCTGTGGTGGGACTGGATACCGAAGAACGTGGTTGGGAAGCAAAATTTCTTGCACCCACATGCGTGCGCTGATTTCTGAATATTTTAATAGGAAAATTAATTCAAACTTCTCCTTCATTGAGAGCATGCATGGGTGTGTGGTTAAAAAGCTATCTTT
>NC_068985.1:90464977-90475065 GCF_001194135.2 Octopus bimaculoides
ATATATATATATATATATATATATATATATATATATATATATATGTGTGTGTATGTATGTATGCATACGCGAATAGACACATACACAGATATGTATATACCTATACATGCACACTGTCAGATATTATGCACATATGTTCTAAAACGCACGCACAAAAGATCAGAACTACACGTACACGAAAACTTGTCGTTGTGACATTAATGAAATATGTACACTACGATGATGAAAAAAATATTGTACATCCATTGAATTGAATATTAAGCCATTTTTAATATAACTATACAATGTTACAAATAAACGTTAATGAAAATATATTTCTACGTAACATCATTAAATTTCACTTCCTTAATCGCATTCCAATACACTAACCATGATGCCATGCACCGTCACGTTTTATGTAGTAACTGTTGTTAAATATGACCTCCAGAGTATATCTTTTTTATGTTAGACTCAGACACACATACAAGCAAGCACACACATATACACAGAAACAAGCACACATACACACACACACACATGCACACACATAAACACACAAAATAAAACACATACATATACACACGCGTGCATACCACATGCATACGCGCATTTATTTATACTTACATAGCACACACACACTCCACATATGTCCACATAAAAGAGAAACAAACCGCACACAGACACCCACGCACGCACACACACACACCCAAACATACAACACATACACACACACACCATATACACGCTCCAAGACAAATTCACAACAAAAAAAATTCCCATAACCAATTTTTTTCTTTCTTTACGTCAATGAGATTTACTCAGAGTTACAAAGGCGTTCAGTTCACTTCGCAAATTATCCAGATATATCAACCGCATTTTATGTGTTTTTTTTTTATTCCATCATATCAAAGCCAAGCTGTAGCTGCTCAAGTTCTCTAGAACATATTCAATAGTTCTTTACCTGCAGATTCTATTCAGTGTTTGAAATAATATATTACTAACCATAAATATTGCTCACACGTGATAACCGCTGTAATATATCTTTCCCTTTCTGCATTTGTATAGCAGTATAATCAGTGAGGCAGATCGACTTCCTCATAAAATGATAATCAGTACGGATATTCCTGTTTGTACATTGCACGTTGGTGTTCTATCGAAGTGGCATATTTTTAAGAATTAAATTTCGGAAGATGCATGTGTATGACACTATCCATATATCCATGAATAAAATTTAGAATATGGAAATATTGCTATTTCAGCTTATCGCCTGCACTGCTTATATTTCTCCATGATATATTGCTAGTTTTATAGACTATAGTCCGCAAATCTTCGTAGATTTATCACAGTCTAGAATTAATTGAAATACCTGTTTAATTATTACATGAATGCTTAAAATGATGTTTCTACTTCTAATATTTTACAGTTCAATATATGTGTATGTGGCATCAATCACTAATAACATTAAGGTAATCCTAACTATAAGGAAGACACGTGAATGTAAGCATAGCAATTGAGGATGGTGCGATTGTAGTCAGAAACTGTTTGCCACAACCTACAGACGTGTTTGTAGTGTGAATTGCGTGTGTGTGTGTGTGTTATTATACGTGTGTGAGAGTATACGTATGTGTGCATGCATGCGTTCGCGCCTGAATGAGTCTTAGAAGTACAACAGCGGTGTTGAAACATTTCTCAAGTCAAACGATAGAGGTCAAGCTATTTATAACCCATCTCTTCGCAGAGATAAACAACATAGGTCGAACGCCCTTACCTACAAAATATTAAAAAATACAAAGATTGAAGAGTAACAAGGAGGACTAAGAGAAACGTGTTTTTCCCAGAGGAATACTGGATGTGGTGCATGAACATCTGACAACCTTGAGGTGCAAGGTGAGATAGAGAAGCCTTGATTCAAGAAGCTTGTGACCTGCATTACGAGGCAAGCCCTGACCTGAGTCCTACAAGAAAGGCGGGATAGAAAACTCATTCAAAATTGCTGAGAGTGGAGGGATGCTATGATAGGACTTATCTACCTAGAGACAGGCGGAATAGTCATTCCAGAGACAAGAAGAATGGAGAAATGTCACTAATGGCTTATACTTTGCAGGGATGGAAGGGACAAAGCCCAAATCAAAGTGTAGCATATTTATATTTCTTAACTAATCAACAATCTACTTGAAGTATGTGTTTTGCAATTAATACTACTTTTGTTTACCGTCCTATACATTTTGCACACGCTTCAATATTCATGGGAAAAACTACTTGATTTATATTATTAATATATTTTATTCCAGATCATTGTACAAACTTTGTAGCATATATCTGAAGCTTTTGCATCGAAATAAGATACCTTGACTGTTAAACAATGCATTTCACGTGCATCAATTTACATTATATACTTACAAAAACATACCTTTGTAAAATGTTTACCTTTCATAAGATGAAAATGCTATTTTTTAAAGAAAAAATACATTAAGATAATCCATAAAATATATTTCTTGAAACAAAACCCACATATAAAAGGTGTTTGTTTATTTTTTTCGTCTACCATTTTACAGAATATATCAACATTTATTATCAACCTAAAAGTGTGTATTCCGTTCAATATATATATATCACATGTTTCATGGAAACCATATTGTTTAAATTGATAATTGACAAACCATGTTATTAACATTACTGATAAATGTTAAATATATTTAAACGGCAGACTGATCTAGCGTTGTATATTAAGCGAACATCAAAACGGGTATAACGTCACTTAATGTAATTTTGTATTCATGCAGGTTAGAGGAATCGAACGATAATATTTAAAGCGATAACCTAGATCCGCTTAATGTTATTTACCCTGTTACGCATATATTATGTAATGTTGATTACATTAAACTCACATGATGAGTTGCATTTCACTCGACAACTTTGGATATAAGATATTCAGCTTAGAACAGAATACGATTTCTTATGTGCTGCCGAGTATTCGATGAAGGATAATTAGCATATTTCAGATATATAAGCTACAATTACATTCTCTTTCAAAGTGTCCGTTCTTTACATTAGTTCGATATGCAAAAATTCATTTAATGTAGTCAAACGGAGAAGAAAGAATCAAATACTAATCTATGCTAGATATATATCTAATCGATTTCGTATGAATAAAATATCCACTTGAAAAATGATAAAAGGGTCTAACTGGAGAATGCAGAATATAAAAATATGTTGAGAGAACTTAAAATAGTGCATGATTTGAATATTTCCGCTGTGAAATTTCAAACCGCGACAGTTGGCGTTCAAGTGACATGAAGAATGTTAATTAAACGTTATAAATTGCTAAAATATATTTTGTTTCATACCAACATAATCAACATATAGACACCTACGTACATTCACATATGCACACACACCTCGCAATTATATATGTGTGTGTGTGTATGTGTGCGTGTGTGCGTGTGTGTGTGTGTGTGTGTGCGTGTGTGTGTGTAATATTGTATGTGACAATTATTCCGTTGCTATAATAAAACTCCTAGTTTCGGATGTCGGAGTGGAAAACTACTCCGGCATCTCGTCAGTTATGGAGACAATCAAAATATTCTAGGAAAATGACCGTTAAAGAAAGGGAAACATTTCCAGTGTCCTTGTGTTTACAAGGAGGAGACAAGCACCTCCACCCAGTTATGGCTGCATCCAGATACTAGTTTCTGAGTCTTGCTCTTCATCAGTCTGGAGTAGCGTGGCTTGCTAGCTCTTGTCACATTAAGTTGACAGCATAGAACTACTTCATCGTAGCATTATTGCATAACTATCTCTGAGAGATTTAGAAATTAAAGGACAAAAAAATTGTTATTTCTCCTTGTATACCTAGGTTCGAAAATGGTATAATACTTTAAGCAAGTCGTCCTATTCCCCATCCTTTCTTGCAAACGCCCATTTTTTTTCTATCGTGTTTCATGGCTGTCTGTCAGGTTCTTTATAACTACATTTCATTGAAAATATAGTGATTCTCTGTCTTTCTTTCTTTTTTACACTTTTCTCTCTCTCTCTTTCTCTTTTTCTCGCTCCTTACAATTGCTCCTTCATTCCTCTATATCTGGAGTTGTTTTACTGATTCTCCAATATTATGAACTGCTCGATATGAATTTCACTTCCGTATCTCTTTCAGTTTCGTCTGTATCATAGAAGTATTCAGCTTGAAGCTGTTAAGTTTTCTTCTAATCTCTTCTCCTGTTTTCTGAAGTTTTTCCGCTTTACTTCTCCTTGCTCTTCAATTAAGACCACACCTCTTTACTCGTTGCCATCATACCTAATCCTTCGGTTTCACTTACTGATCTTTACAATTACTGATGTATTCTGTGTTTTCCTACTATTCTGTCCTCTTTCATTCTTCTGTTTGCTGTTCACTCTCATTTTCTCTCTATTCCATTCCACAGCGGCTGTTATATCAGTTTGTTATTTATTAAAACGCCTACACATTCTTCACATGTTCATGCATTCTTAACATTTACTGATACTACCCCAATCACACAAACGATGCTGTCATTTGCAAAACATTCGCCAATTTTTCTGTCATAAATTTACATTGATATTTAAAAGCAAATTTCTTCAACTTGTTTATGAATTACGATTATTCATTATTACTAAAGTTTTAAAAATGGTGCTTTCCAAAGCATCATACCCTCTTTTAATTACCGTTTCTCAGTAATTCACGTACGATATAGGGGCAGAAGATCTGCAACAAGTAACAATCCAAGTTCTTGTAGCTACCACGATAAAAATTATATTCCAGTATGCAATTGAGCGGAACGTTGAAAGTGAGGTTCACTCTCAACGGATAGCTGCCTACATGTTGCAGTTATACAACTAGAAGTGTTTGACAAAAGAAAACAAAATTCACCTTGAACAAAGTACTGGCAAAACGGCTGCAAGTAGGCACCTAGGAGGGGATTGCAAGCACTAGTATGGAATTGGTGAAAATACTAAGGAACAGGTTGCACATAGACACAATATAAGGCACCAGTGCAGTATAACTAAGCCTTATTATCCAGGCTACATATCGGACTTAGAAACATATACAGTGCATAATTTATCCTGAGTGACATCTGCTGCTGTGAAAATATTCTATTATGTAAAATAACAACAGGTTTCTGCATTATGATATTTCAACAGAATGTTAATCATTTGTTGAAGCTGATGTGGACTTTGAAAGGCAGCGTCTTACTGCAATAACTCAGTAATCCAGATAGGTTTGGCAGAGAGCCATAAATTAACCCTTTCCAAATTACTTAGTTTAAAGCCCGCTTCATGGGAGTTTTTGTTCACATTCAATGCGCAATGTAAAATTTACAAAAGTGATTAATTCATTCCCATTTGAATGACAAGTTCCGGTTTCTGCTGCTTTATGTTGTTGAGGACTAAAAGGTATAAGATTATAAGAGGATGCAATCTCCGCAGGATCAATATTTGGACTGGCTTTTAATATTAAAAATATTGGCCTTGAAAAGAGTAGCTATATCAGCAGTTATATGTATTCAATATTTGATGTTTGTATCGACATTAGAATTTCCTACTTGTATTAATTGATATGAGTTACTATATGAAATAAATGCCTCTCAGTTCAGCATACTTTAATGAAATGGGATTGAAGCCATCACAATAGGAGGGCAACATGGCAAAAGAGACATTATATTATATTGCAAAGGCAGCAGGAGATCTTGTTCCATCCTACACTTCATGTCAAATGTGAAAGAAAAAATGTTCGACATTATGGGATACAGCATTGAACAAAATTTTCCGGTTGGAAACAGTCTGTTCTTTTATACCCACCATTTCTTGGTTTTCAAAATTCCATTAAATACCTTTAAGGAAATGATTCACTCCTCCCATAGATTTTGTGAGTAGATATTTTTGAATTGAAACAATCTGAGGCAATACAAAGGTTTTAGAAGTGAATAGAAAATCTTATATGCATTCACGAAATGAAAACGGTAAAGATGCATTTATAGCAAAGACTGCCGAGTTGCACATCATTAATTCAAATGTTACTTGTAAGAATCCTTTGATACACATATGATTGAAAAGAGTGAATAACTGTATTCAGTGTTTTAAACGTCATGTCATTTTCAACGTTTTTTCGTACATTTTAATCCGGAATAGAGAGGTTGAAAACTTACACTATCAGATGAAATCCATATCATACTTTTTTGACTCATGTATATCAAATATAGATATCATTATGACGGTGTTAATTATAATGATTATAACGATGAAGATGACATCGGTGAGAACAACGACGACGACGATGATGAGGAGGAGGAGGATGAGGAGGATGAGGACGTTTATAATGATGCTAGGAATATGAGGAGTTTGTTTGCCACCAATTACATGAACAGCTCCGGTGACATACACACATACATACACACACCAAACCCTCCTCACACACACAAGCACCATAAGTGAAACGTGGCAGAGTAACATGCACAAAAATGTTAATTGCTGAACAGATAGTAATTAATTAATTACACTTTATCAGCAGATATCGAAGTCATTAAGGTATACCTTACTATGAGAACAGATTACCCCTGCGAGGCTGCTGATGAAGGTTTCATCATTAATGAAAAGATCATGAATGATATAAAAAGCGAAGCTATTCAAACACATGTTCAGATTTCTTCAGGTTTTGGTTGGTTCACATCATATATCATATGACTCGGTGCTCAATGAGTATTAATTTCAAGTGTGCAAGAATTGAAGTTCCCATTTCCCACAATAATCTTTCACCTAATTTCAAACCTAAAAAGCCACAAAGTATCAAGAAATGAACAGAGCAGATATCTGTTTTACATCTGTTCACTGTGTCTATAGAGGAAAGGATTAATGTCTCAGTTCATCTGGCCATTTGAGGAAAGTTAACAACAAAATTGTAGTATATTGTCCAAGAGAAATGTTCTTGATTATTTAATGTTAAAGAAACCGACCTCTTATATACTTAACTCTTTGTTTGTCCAAAGCATTTTATTCGTTCTAAATGTCCATGATTGTTTCTGTCTTTTAGTTAGCTCATGTTTGGAAATATATAAGTAAATAGATAGACAGACATACAGACATACAGACAGACAGATATGTTGATGGATATACATAGATAGATAGATTGACTGATCGATCGATCTATAGACAGACAGTGATATATATATATATATATATATATATATGAGGCTGTAAATTACGAGAGGAAGAGTACGCCGAAATTTATTGAAGTATAATAAAATTCAAATATCAAGGCAAATTGTTTCGTAACTTAAAGCATGTATACATAATTCATTTTATATTTCATAATAGATAAGTGACTTTTATATCTGTAAATATACAATAATACACAAAATGATTTAAAATAACGTAGTAATTGAAGAACGTATATCTATTCTTTCTCTCTCTCTCTCTCTCTCTCTCTCTCTCTCTCTCTCTCTCTCTCTCTCTCTCTCTCTCTCTCTCTCTCTCTCATATATATATATATATATATATATGATTGTCTATTAACTTATGTTTATTGCTATTTCACTTCTTAGTTAAAGTAAATAATAATATTGAACTATTTATATAGTCAATTCCACCATGCTAAATATAATTGTAATTCATATTTTGAAATTCTTTCTTTACTAAAAATGTTTATAGGAATTTTAGGTTTGAAAACCTTTTTGAGTGTATCTTCGTCTGTTATAATAGTATTTATGTGTTTCATAAACTATTTTAATGAATGCATATTGAAATAGTTTTTCTATATATTTATTTTATATACTTTAATCTATCCCAATCCCCAGTACTAAGTTATATTAATCTTATCCTATATTACAACTTATTCTCTATTTGTTTTTTTTTTATTATTATTTTTATTTCAACATTTAATCCTACTTTTAATGTTATTCATATTTTACTTTTTGATATCACTCGTTATATTTCGTAAATTCTGTCTCTATGAAGCGTAAATATATGATTTCTCTCATCTTATAGCAAAAATGTCTAATAATTATTTATGAATATCATAATAATTCTTCGTTCTCGTTTCAGAAAGCTGTATTATTAATTTATACAATTTTTTTCTTATTGTCTGTTATACGTTTTATGAATTTTTCAAAAACTATTTACTTATGTATTCAAATTTCTATAAAAAAAGATTAATTTAATATTATTCATATTCCTCTTGCTCATATCAATCCCTATATGTTGTAAACATTATCTCAAATTTTTTTAGCTTCACTAGGTTATTATTAGTTTTCTCTATTTTTCTCTATTTTTTGCAATCCTTTATTTTCTGGATTTTGAATAACGAATACATCACGTTTCTTTTATAATACTAATAAGATATACTACTTTTTAATTTTAATAAAATTCTCTTCCATTTATTAGACAATCCTCTCTTTATAGTATATTAATTTAATTTTCATTGTCTTCTGTGACTTTTAACATTCTAGCTAAATACTGTTTTCACGTTCTTGTAAAGCCACGTCGAGATTTTAGTATATTTAAATAAGATTTTCTTTCCCGTCATCATGTAGCTTAATTTCTGCATTGATTTAGATGACTTCTTCTATTATTGCAGACATGTAATTAATTTATTTATGATTTCATATGCTTTAATTTACGACAAAATTCGTTGTGACATCTGAATTTTATTATACTTAAATACATTTCGATGTATCTATGGAGAGGATTTATGTTCATATAGAATATTGCAAACTAGATACAAAAATGAAATTAATAAATTTTATGATACTATTTCTCACGTCGTTTATAACCTGATACCTTCTTTATCATTTTATCATGTAATATAAATTACCACTACTTTCTTTTTATCTCCCCTTCTTCCTAGCGCTGACCACCTCTGTCCGGCATTCACCATTATTGATCTCTAGCCACTAAACCTTTTTATTTTCTCTTTATGTTTATTTCTGTGTTCCTTTCTGTTGAAGAGCGTAGGCTCGAAACGTAAAAGACTTTCGAACTTCCCGAGCGTTAAAATAAAACATCTGTATTTTGGTTACACACCCGTCATCGTCTTTTTTTTTTTTTGTAAATTCCAACTATAAATCTGTATGTTTGTAAAATGATACATTATGGAGCCATTTCATGAATGTTAGCGCATTACTTGAGTCTCTATATTGTGGTTTGAAAATATAAATTCTAAGATGAATTAGATCACGCAATAAATATGCCTTACATCATTTTGCAGCCAACAAAGATAAGCCAGACGACTAGAAAGTTATACAACATATTGTCCCACATTTCTCCAATTGTTTGAAGTTAATAGTTATGTTTTAGAGTTAAAGTGCCGCCTACTAAAAGGCGATCACACTTTACTTAGATTCTGGTAGTGTATTTATTCGTGGGAAAACTACTTGGTCAGCTATTTGGTGTCCGAATAATGTCCCGCCACTGTTGCAGTGGTCAAACAGGTCCTGGAAAAATAGAAGAACCGTTTGGTGCTATATTTTCCTGTTAGGATAGACGAACGTCGCAAAGATGTGACTCGAGGAGACATTGATAAATCGAATATAGCTGATCATGTATGAAAAAATGGCGACCACCTCACCCTGTGGTATGAAGTTAAAATAATGGATAGAGAGCACCACTGGAAAATACGAAACTGAAAGAAGCAGCACATATTTTAAGATACAACGAACTGCTAAGCGGACCGAGTGAAGATATGAGTAGCATATTTGAAACGGCATTAAGGAAGGATAGGAAAATATTAGATTTATATGCCCTAAATTTGACCCCATAATTCGCGGACGTAGTGCAGGACAAAGTTGCGATAGGCGTAGCCTTCAGACCAGAAGGGCAATTAATGACTATAAACAAAAAAACTCACTTTAATGCCAACTGTATGAAGGAAGATTAAAAATAAAAACGACAATTATTAGTGAGATTATCAACAGAAAACATGACAGCATGCCGAATGTTAAGCAACAATAAATGAAACACATTCAAATCTTGTTCAATATCTAGTGCAGGTTTTATATACACATGCCATGCGTACATACGTACATATATATACACACGAAAACAGATATATATATATCTATCTATCTATCTATCTATCTATCTATATATATATATATATATAT
>NC_068985.1:90475656-90480361 GCF_001194135.2 Octopus bimaculoides
GTGTGTGTGTGTGTGTGTGTGTGTGTGTGTGTGTGTGTGTGCATGTGTTTAAAAATCTGATAAGTAATATTAGTAACAACGTGTTTAACTTCTCTTCTTCCAAAGACTTCTTCGAGAAAGGCCCTAGCGAATAGTGACTTCAAAGATATATTAATATATAATCCCTCTAATGATCAACATATTAATAATGGATCTCATCGCATCAAAGATCATGTAGTACTTATCCACAGTAGTATTTACCAGGATAATAAACCTAAAAATTGGCTGAAGAAGATTATTTGGTTCACCACTCCCTATTATCTTAATATAAAATGTAACATTGGTAAAATATTCTGGTCACTCCTAGACAAAATATTTCCAGCCCCTCATTGATACCAGAAAATATTTAAAAGGCGTTCTGTGAAATTATCATGTAGTGTCCCAATATTTCGAGCCGTGATTATATCGTAATTCATTACTTTGAGAGATGATTGGCAGGTTTGCTTTGGCAATGTTGAAGATATTCTGGTGACATGTGCTGTGTGTCCCTATAAATAGTATGACTTGTTCTTGTTTTCATCTTCTTTGGGTTGTCCTAATTTGTTGGATGTGTATATTTATAGCCGGCTGAATGCCATTTTCTATATGTAGAGACGGGTAGCCCTTTGTTCCTGGCGGGTAGGCGTTTTTTCGTGGTATTCGCATCTTCTACAATGGTACGAATTATTTTGGCTAAGCAGCATGGAATGTTGCCTTTTGTATGTTGTGGATGGCACGACATAAAATTGAGGTATTGATGAGTGTCCCTGTGTTTGTAGTATATATTCGTCATAATAGTTTTGTCCATTTTAATTACCATTATATCTAGAAATGGTAATGTGGTACTACTCAACTCCTTCGTAAATTGGAGAGATGGATATAAGTTGTTCAGGAGGATATTGAACTCTTCCAGAGTATTTGGAGATCATGTCATGTTTCTGAGAAAGTTCATAAAGAACTGTTTTACTGGGTTTCAAAATTATATTAGGCAAACGCCACTGTTGGCAATACATTGTTGCAGTCGTTCCCGGAACTCTTTCATGACATTCTGTGTCATTTCATGTCCTATTGTGTTGATTTACTCAGGAATTCTTTGTTTCAACTGGTCAAGAGTTCGATGACGATGTCGGAAAATGTTTACCTTTAGGGATTCCTAAAGGAAAAAGTCACAAGTGCTTCAATCTGGTGACCTTGCGGCCATCCCACGTCTTCCTTCAACATTTTTGTGTAATAAATGATGAACAGTGCAACCTAAAACAAGAATGGGGTTTTTAAGTAATTATTGATAAGTAGAAAAATGATAGATCTTAGCTTTCCTAGGGAAAGTTGTCTTGCCTCCCGTGGAACTGATCCCGGAACTGTACGTATATATGTATGTATGTACGTATATATGTATATATGTATGTATGTATGTATGTATGTATGTCAATATTCAGTTTTATTTGAAGATTTCTTGCCAATACAGAAATGCGAATGTCTGGAGTGAAAGTCTTTCCAATCTTCAGCGTTCATGAATTTTTGAACTCTTTATGTAAAACGCGCGCATACACGTATAAATGCATATTTTCCTTGGTTACGCCACCCTGATGAGAATCAAAATGCACTGAGTATTTTCCTTCAAAGCAAATGAAGTGTCATTTCCATTTGCTAATTCTCCACCTATTCAATTCTCGGAAAATAATGAAAACTAATGTGTAAAATATTCGAAAGAGTAAAGTGAAATATTCACACTTCACTTCTGGTATATGAAATATATGTTCTTGTAAATGCAAGACTTAAATGTATATCTCGTTTTTTCTGCTTTTATACATGTATAATTATCGGAATCAATTGATGCTTTTCTGATTTATTTTTTGTGAATATTTAAAAGATTCGTCGCATATTTAATGTAAATATTTCCTGGTTCACTTTGGTACATGACACAAGCGACTAATTTTCAAAAGATGAATATATTGGATCATGGCAATAGCAGCAACCACTCACAATCAAACGAATGCGGTGAATAGCGTTTGTTTATTTATATACGCATATACCTATCGTTAGATTCAATGGCTCTGCGTGCTGAAGCGAATAAATATATGTACACGCCGAATCGATTATCTATTCGTGCGAAACAGCTAAATAATAAATCCTCTCTATTCTGCTATCAGAAAGCAACCATTAAATAACAATAATGATATCATTAAGATAATATTTTTTTTTATCAATTGGTATATTCTCACGCAGTTTAAAAGTTTGGCTTTTGAAATCAATTTCCTCCGAAATTTATCACTAATTAATATATTACACATAGATATAATTTTGATATAGGCAATGCAGTTTATCATTAATAGGTTGTTAAATGAGGGAAGATACTTCAAACATATAATAAAACTAAATATATGACTAAGCTATCAGAAATTATTTAGGTCAGCTTTGTTATAGCAGGATCTCCATCAATATTTATCAATAATTTAAATCTTTCCAATACATTCAGGAAATGCAGCGTGCAATATTTGAAGCTAAACTTATAATAAATGCAAACTATTCACACCAGTAATTGTGCATTTATGTATATATATGTTTATATATGCGTGTGTTCTTAGGTATTTATTGAGCGAGACACAGAGAATCATTCAGAAACTATACCCCAGTACACACAGAAAGTATTATCCTCGGACAAACGTAGTAACGCTCACACGCGCAAACACACTCACATAGGTGGTTCTACTAAAAGGGTAGGTTCTACTGATAAGGGATTTGATAGGGTTGCCTAGCCTTTCAACAACCTTAATTCTTAGCTTAAGTTTGCCTAGGGCCCTTCGAAAGCGGTACGCCTGTTCGCTTCTAGGGGTGGTGTCGACGAACATAACGCATTGGTATTTGTGGCTATCATACCACGAATTGGCCTTCCCTATATTCTTCTTAATCCTTTCAATGGTGTTCCATGCTTTGCTCCTATAAAGTAGGAAAATCCCATTCCTATCGTTACGTTTTATGGTTTCAAATTTCCTCATAGCTCCTTCGTATACTCTGATCTTTTCTTTATGGTTGTAACCTGAGAACTGCATGCGGTGAACGAAATGTTGTATATGTCTCTTTAACTCTGTAGGGTCAACCTAGGGGTTCGTCAAAAGATACCAATAAAATAGGTACTAGGCTAAAAAAAATCAGTCCAGGGTTTGATTTGTTCGTCTAAAGACAGTGCTCCAGCATGGCCGCAGTCAAATGATTGAAACAAGCAAAAGTGTAAAAGAGTAAAAGAGTGTATGCGTGTACTGGACGTCAACATGAATCAACATGAAATACGAAAAGAAGTGAGTTAAATATGCAAACAACGAGAGAAAAAATTACAAGTAATACAAAGAATGACCCTCTGCCTACTCCCCATTTCGAGCAACAGAAGGAATATTTTCAAGTTATTTACAATTCGAAGTGACTGATCAATAAAAACATTCTATGTAACATTGAAATCAAAATGCACAAAAATCAGACTAGCAATATTTCTTAGTCATTGTTTTTTTTTTCTCCTTCTGTTTGGATATAAACTTCAATTATCTTTCTGTAAGGGGATTACCACGTTTATGTATTGTATACATATTTTTCTTGTGTATTCATTTAATTTTACAGTTTCCCACCTCGTTTAATCGCTTCAGTGTACAACGTGTATGTTATATAAGACATTACATTTAAGCTCCTGCTAAATACAAACCAAGAGACAAAAAATTCAGTGAGATAACTACAAGGTAATTTATATTATCGGTACATTCACTGCTTATTCCTTCCAGAAATAACGAACAGCGGTGCACGTTAAGAGACAAAACTACAAAATGGAAAACAGCTAAACAAAACAATATTCTGCTATCATATTGTATTTCATTTAATAAGAGATAGGTTAATTCCTTATTGATTTTTGATACTAAAAAGTAAAGCTAATGTACGAATTGGCAGCCAGTAAAATTTCCGTTGTCGTCGACATTGTAATCTAGTCGTAGGCATGACGCCATTTTCTGATAATTAATGTCTGACAAATAGGCAAGACAAGAAATAAGAAATTAGAAAACGAAAAAAAAAAACAAAAAAAACAACAACGACTAAATAAATAATAAATATTTTTCATTAACTGTTAAACAATTACTAATGATTCCTATTTAATAAGGTTTCTGATTCAGAAGAAATATTTAGATATTTAAGGTCCGTTTGCAACTATATATATATATATATATATATATATATATATATATATATATATATATAATTATGTTCACGTGTATGTAGATATTATCAGCATAAATACATGCATAAATATGCATTAATTCACACTTACACAGCCTCACAAACGCACACTCATACATTCTAGTTAAAACATACACGGTAATTTCTCTTCCACCAAACCATATCTGACATCCACATAATTAAATTTTGATATTACACAAACATGCAACAATGCAAAACATAACACAATTGTATGTTTGTTGCTGTAACACACAATGTAATTAAATATCTATATATTGTGTCCGAATGGCGATGTAATGACGCATTTTCCTTACACACATTGTTAATAGGAAATCGTGTTGCAAATGTCGTAAATGCATGTTTGTAAATAACTAAATAGCATTAGTGAACAAAACGCCTGTTATTGGATTAAAAATATCACACATTCACGAATTCACACAGACGTACACACAAACACACACATTTATATATA
>NC_068985.1:90480783-90482814 GCF_001194135.2 Octopus bimaculoides
ATATATACACATTCCAAACGTAACTACATGTGGGTTATAGGCTATTTTTCCCCCGTCTTCCTTCTTTTGTCTTGGATTTCCTCTCTCTCCTGTTTCTGAAGAAGAACTTTTTCTCGAAATATAAAACAACCTTCCTTTCCTTCCTCGAACGTCTTTTAATACTTTGTATGTACAACGTCCTCGCGTTGTTGTTTTTTCTTGTTTTGCTTTCTTACATTATTTTTTTTTTACTTAATTACTTATATATAAATCTAAATATGTATATATGTATACCTACACAAACATACGTTTATCTGTCGCCAAATTCGTGCATTTATCTTTCTGTGTGCTCATGTTATTGGTTACGTGTCTCAAGATATACGTATTTGCTACTTCTCATCAATGTGAATTATTATACGCTTCGAATATACCTTCGTAATATTTGTTACCATGAAATATCTACTGGTGTTATCATGTAGATGTACACTTCGTAGTAACCACGCCCTTTGAATCATAGCTTCTTAAAAGATGGTTACACCTGCATAATAAAACTCCCTGTGTAAACTATAATATTTCCTCGTAATGTATTGCATCTCTTGGATTTCTGAACATTATATTCTAATAATTTCTTCTTTTAAACGTCGAAGAACTTATTTAACATTTATCTATATTTGTAAATATTCGAAGATTAAAGCATTAGGACTCAATATATCGTAATATGGTTGTTTATGTTATCTTAAGTGTATGTGAGAGGACACATGTGGTAGATGCTGATATGTTGCACTTACAGCCTTATGTATATGGGTCCCATTTTTAGAATGGGTTGAGTCTTATGTTCTTGTACATGTTACATCATTTCACTTTGCACATATTTTTTGCACTGAGATTTTTGCGTTCCCTGTCTCTCCTCTCCCTATCATGTATCATATGTTCGATGTTGTATTGAACCAACATTGGAATTTTCAATTTTATTTATATCACTCCTTGCATCTAGAACTCGCGATTGCTTGGTACGCAACACCTTGTCACATGTTTCTGACAATATTTTACAAACTGCATTTAGGAAGAATCTTATTATTTAGGTCGAATATTTGAGTTGAAACATTTATATATATTTACCAACCAGCTTTTAAACATTTACTGAAAGTATATCACAAATTTAGGTGTTTATCTTATACGTAATACTCTTCGTAATAATGATTTGTACCAATGCAGGTCCGTAACCGACGTTTTCTTTGGTAAAATACGGCAGCAAACGACATATCGACACTACGCGTTCAGTAACAACGATAATACCTAGATCGTCACGTGAATTATTATGACCTCAGGTCCCTTTGGTGGATTATTATAAATGTGTTTTTACTGACAAGAGGGAGGGATTTTTTTAAGGTGATTCGAGACGAAACAATATAATTGGATGTCTAACAACTCCCATTGTGAGACATCAACAATTAATACCCAGGAAGATTCTTATGTTATCCTATGGCCCAACGATGTTTAGACTGATATATAGTTTGTCAATTTCAACTCAAACGCTGTTACTTGTAGCCAAAAAAATTATGTGTCTATTCATTCGAAAATTTAGCTGGCTAACAAAGGTCGAATATATACATAATTGGAGAAATGCTAATTATAATTATGCACACATTTATTAGAACAAAAATACATGTAAACATACACAAATAAACTGATAGAAAACGCACTTTCAAGCAATTAGTAGATAATTATTTCCGCGTTAAGGGAACTCCAGCAAAAATGTATAAGTTATCAAGTATAAAGTTGAGGAAAATGTAATTAAATCTAACATTAAAGTATGTTTCATTTTTTTTTTATTACGTATGACTATGTATATGTATGTATGCATTGAATATATATGTTTCACTATTTACACACACACGCACACATCTTTACAGACATTTATACATATATGTATATATATATATACGCCTATACATATTGATATATACATATATAACATACACATACTTATAAATTATCTAAGTGGTTTTATATATATAAATATATATATATATATATACATATATATATATA